>NC_135806.1:18837044-19137044 GCF_964213995.1 Mustelus asterias
GTTCCAGCTTTCACTAAGATCCCAGGTGCCCATCCTCCACACGGTGGCACAGTGGTTAGCACTGCTGCCTCATAGTGCCAGAGACCCGGGTTCGATTCCCGGCTTGGGTCACTGTCTGTGTGGAGTTTGCACATTCTCCCTGTGTCTGCGTGGGTTTCCTGCGGGTGCTTTGGTTTCCTCCCACAGTCCAAAGATGTGCAGATTAGGTGGATTGGCCGTGCTAAATTGCCCCTTAGACTCAGGGTAAATGCATGGGGCTACAGGGATAGGGCCTGGGTGGGATTGTTGTTGGTGCAGACTCAATGGGCCGAATGGCCTCCTTCTGTATCGTCTACGATTTAAGGTATAATTTGTGCATTTCCAGCAATTATACCCCAAAGGAGGTTATGAGCTGAAAAGTGCAGGGAAAAGTCCAAATAAGTGCAAGCATCGTGAGATGACCAGCCCGATGGCTTGACGTAGTACGGATGGGAAGTTGAGAGGCTCTTTTGGAGCGAACAGCCACATTTCTCCTTCGCTGTCAGTGAAGCCACTTTCCATCACAAAACCAGCTAATGTTACTTGCTGCTTTGCCCTTTGAAATGTTTCTAATGAGCCAATCAGAAAGCAGGGGTTAGTTTTTTGTTTAAATGGGAGTTCAGGGCTGGGCAGACCACATGGACTCTGAGCCAATTAGTAGAAAACATTCTCATTAAAAGAAAGCACAGCTTAGCACTGAGAGGTCAGTTCATGCCTTGACCCCCTAGCAATAAAAATGAAATGCTCCATCTATTACCCTGGCGGAAGGAATGCTCGTGCTGTTTTGGCAATAATTAGGGACTAATTAAAGTCAAGTTAATACCAGATTAAGGTGAGGTGATCTCACTCATCTCATATTGTACCTGTTATAAATAAATTGCTATCATTAGAAGGTTTCTTATTTTAAAGCTCTCACCTACTTTATCACTGGGATTTACTTACCCCATGAGATACAAGTAGTCAAAGACTGAAGTGATCTGAGTGATCGACAATGACCACGTGTTAATGTAACTTTCTTTCACTGATTAATGCAAATCACTTTGAAGCATACAGGGAAATGAGCCACATTAGTAGTTTGTCAACGTAGAAACCTGCTACCTTAGAACATTGTATAGTTGAAGGTCAGTTTTCTTGCCTGCTGTGTAACAGCTCTTCTGATATATCAGCATAATATCTTGAGTGTGTCTGTTCATGTGACATCCCTGGTTGGTTAAAAAAACATGAAGAAACATTCGAGGATAACTTTGATTTGCTTGTGAGTTGAAAGCTGAATTAACAAGTCAGAACGTAGGAAAAAGAGTAGGCTATTCTATAGCTAAGGGTGGCACGGTGGCACAGTGGTTAGCACTGCTGCCTCACAGTGCCAGGGACCCAGGTTCAATTCTGGCCTCGGGTCACTGTGCGGAGCTTGCACTTTCTCCCTGTGTCTGCGTGGGTTTCCTCTCTGTGCTCCGGTTTCCTCTCACAGTCCAAAAATGTACAGATTAGGTTGATTGGCCATGCTGAATTGATCCTAGTGCCGGGGGATTAGCAGAGTAAATGTGTGGGGTTACAGGAATAGGGCCAGGGTGGGATTGTGGTCGGTACGGACTCGATGGGCTGAATAGCCTCCTAGGGATTCTATGATTCTAGTTGAAACATGATATATTAGGACTTAAGGTATTGATCATTTTGGATATTGAACCAATCATAAGGTTTAAATGAGCTTTCCAATTATTTTCTATTTAAATCTCCAGGGATGTACATCTTCCACTTCATCTCATTTTCAATCTTCGAATGTGAACAATCTCAGTAGACACAAAAATGAAAGATTTACTCATTTGGAGGTTTGTCAGCAAAACCCTACTTGGCACAGGGCATGTGGCACGGTGGCTCAGTGGTTAGTACTGCTGCCTCACAGTGCCAGGGACCCGGGTTTGATTCCCAGCTTGGGTCACTGTCCGTGTGGAGTCTGCACATTCTCCCCGTGTCTGCGTGGGCTTCCTCTGGGTGCTACTGTTTCCTCCCAGAGTCCAACAATGTGTGGGTTAGATGGATTGGCATGCTCAATTGCCCCCTAGTGTCAGGGGGACTAGCTAGAGTAAATGCATGGTGTTATGGGAAGAGGGCCTGGGTGGAATTGTGGTTGGTGCAGACTCGATAGGCCAAACGGCCTCCTTCTGCACTGTAGATATTCTACCCAAACAGCACAGCAACACATTCCTGTCACACTCCTTTGCCATTTTAAGAGTTTCACCTGGTTTAAACAGGCTATGAGCACCATGAAAATAATAGGCAGACAGATGTATGAATATGGTGAGTACCTGTTGGCAAATACTGCCCTCAGGAATTGTCCCGTGTTAGATTTTCTTTTTACAATAAACGGATAGTTCCACGTATGTGCTCCACATGAACTCACACGGAATGTGCAACACCAAATTTGGTCTTTGAAAACATCTACTGATCATTAAAATAATATTGTAACTTGTCACGGGACACCGAACATGTCTCTTGCCAATGAAAAATGTCAAAAGAGAAAGTTGCGCAATAAATCAGGAAACAATGCACTGGAATCATTTAATGAGGTGTACCTTAATACTGCCTTGTAACCATTTATAAATGTAACTCACACTGTAGCTGACAAAAAAAAGTATTTTATGGACAATGTTTAAATTAAGACCTACTTTGATTCATTCCCTTGTCACCCCGCTGTCACTGTTTGGAACTACACGTTAGCAACTGGTTTATCTGAAATCCCACTCACAAATCAGCTAGCTTAACGGTTGTAAAAATAAAAAATATAAAAAACTCAGCAGATCGGGTAGCATCCGTGGAGAAAAACAGAGTTAACTTTGCAGGTCGATGACCTTTCACCAGAAATAATGGGCGGGATTTTATGGCTTCGCTTGTCCCGAAACAGTAAAATCCCGCCTGAGGTCAACGGATCTTTCCATGCTCTACCCCTCTGATTCTCGGGGTGGGCGGGGTGGTAAAATTCCGGCCATTAAGTCATGGAATCATAGAATCCCTACAGCGCAGAAGGAGGCCATTTGGCCCGTCGAGCCTGCACCGACAGCAATCCCGTTAACCCTAAGTATTTATCTTGCTCAGCCCCTTGACACTAAAAAGTGATTTAGCATAGCCAATCAACCTAACCTGCACATCTTTGGACTGTGGGAGAAAACCAAAACACCTGGAGAAGAGCCCACGCAGACATGGGAAGTATGTGCAAACTCCACACAGACAGTGACTGAGGCCGGAATTGAACCCGGGTCCCCGGCGCTGTGAGGTAGCAGTGCTAACCACTGTGCCACTGTGTATGGTCCTAATGTCTTAGGGTATTGGTCATTTAAGATATTGAGCCAATATTAAGGTTTAGATTAGGCTGCCAATTTTCCATCATAAATGTACATCTTTCACTTCATTCCAAAATATTGAGTGTTGTCAAAGTTCTGATGAAAGATCATTGACCTAAAATGTTAACAGGGCTTTGCTCCACAGATGCTGCCTGGACTGCTGAGTATTTCCAACCATTTGTGCCTTTATTTCAGATTTACAGCACTCAAAACATTCTGCTCGTGTATTGAAATAACTGTTGTCAACTCTGATGTCTCATCTCAAGATCTGGCATCATTTTGTCCCTTAGATCTCAGGTACCCATGTGAAGCTTTGAAAAACAGTCAAGTGTGAGCATAAGCTGTTTTATCTCTGATTCTTGCTTTTGATGTTGAAATGGAGCACTACCTGTTTGGCACATATCATCATGCCTATATTTAGCTGCTAAACTCTTTGCCTTACACATTTTGCATTAACCCTTAGCCACATTTTAGTTTGTCATATTGCATAGAATCATGCTGAATTTACAAATCAGAATTAGTCCATTCTGCCCGATTGGTCTATGCTAATGTTTATCCTTGATGCAAGTCTCCTTCCATTCTACTTAATTTCATCCTATCAGCCTATCCCTCCGTGCTAGAAAATCTGTGCTATAATCCCTCCAAGGTCAATATATCTTTCCTGAGGTTGGTGTCCAAAACTGAATACGGTTATCCAGGTGGGCTCTTACCCTTGCTCTGTGTATTAGAAACATAGAAACATAGAAAACTACAGCACAAAAACAGGCCCTTCGACCCACAAGTTGTGCCGAACATATCCCTACCTTTTAGGCCTACCTATAACCCTCCATCCTATTAAGTCCCATGTACTCATCCAGGAGTCTCTTAAAAGACCCTATTGAGTTTGCCTCCACCACCACTGACGGCAGCCGATTCCACTCGCCCACCACCCTCTGTGTGAAAAACTTCCCCCTAACATTTCCCCTGTACCTACCCCCCAAGCACCTTAAACCTGTGTCCTCTTGTAGCAGCCATTTCCACCCTGGGAAAAAGCCTCTGAGAGTCCACCCGATCTATGCCTCTCAACATCTTATATACCTCTATTAGGTCTCCTCTCATTCTACGTCTCTCCAAGAAGAAATGATCGAGCTCCCTCAGCCTATCCTCATAAGGAATGCCACTCAATCCAGGCAACATCCTTGTAAATCTCCTCTGCACCCTTTCAATCTTTTCCACATCCTTCCTGTAATGAGGCGACCAGAACTGAGCACAGTACTCCAAGTGGGGTCTGACGATGGTCTTATATAGCTGCATCATTATCCCCGGACTCCAAAACTCAATCCCTCGATTGATAAAGGCCAGCACACCATATGCCTTCTTAACCACCTCCCCCACCTGCGGGGCCGATTTTAGAGTCCTATGGACCCGGACCCCAAGGTCAACAAACAAGAACAAAGAACAAAGAACAATACAGCACAGGAACAGGCCCTTCGGCCCTCCAAGCCCGCGCCGCTCCCCGGTCCAGGATTGAATCCTGAATCCAGGATCCCCGCCCAATTTTCCAGCCTATCTACATACTAATATCCTATCCACCGAGCTGTCCCTCACAGCTATGATGCTTTGTTCATCACAACCTATTAACTCACCCCCACCCCCCCATTCCAGACCATGTGATCTCCAGGGAGAGGCGAAAACCCAGAGTGAAAACCCCAGGGCCAATATGGGGAAAAGAAAATCTGGGAAATTCCTCTCCGACCCCCTGAGGCGATCGAAACGAGTCCAGGAGATCACACTGGCCCTGATCGGAAAATGCTTCCCAACCCTATTCATTTCCACTTCCACGAACACCATATGAATTCCCTGCCCCCGAGACAGGTTCCCAACTATCCACAGTCTCGCTCTGTACTGGCACCAGCAAGATGATCATAGAATGAAGCCTTGAAACGAGAAACAAAGAACAATTAGCCCGCGCCGCTCCCTGGTCCAAACTAGACCACTCTTTTGTATCCCTCCATTCCCACTCCGTTCATATAGCTGTCTAGATAAGTCTTAAACAGGTCCTTCTGATCCTCTACCATACTAAGAGTCTTTCCCTTTATATTGTACTTCTTCATCCCATTTGACCTGCCAAAATGGACCACTACGCATTTATCTGGGTTGAAGTCCATCTGCCACTTTTCCGCCCAGTCTTGCATCCTATCAATGTCCCTCTGTAACTTCTGACATCCCTCCAGACTATCCACAACCCCACCAACTTTCGTGTCGTCGGCAAACTTACCAACCCATCCCTCCACTTCCTCATCCAGGTCATTTATGAAAATGACAAACAGCAAGGGTCCCAGAACAGATCCCTGGGGCACACCACTGGTGACCGACATCCAATTAGAAAAAGACCCATCTATACACACTCTCTGCCTCCTTTGGGCAAGCTAGTTCTGGATCCACAGGGCAGTAGCCCCTTGGATCCCATGCCCTCTCATTTTTTCTAGAAGCCTTGCATGGGGGACCTTATCGAACGCCTTGCTAAAATCCATATAAACCACATCTACCGCTTTCCCTTCGTTAATGTGTTTAGTCACATTTTCGAAGAACTCCACCAGGCTCGTAAGGCACGATCTGCCTTTGACAAAGCCATGCTGAGTATTCTTGAGCATACTAAACCTCTCTAAATGCTCACAAATATTATCCCTCAGGATCTTCTCTATCAGCTTACCAACCACTGAGGTTAGACTCACTGGTCGGTAATTTCCTGGGCTATCCCTATTCCCCTTCTTGAAAATAGGAACCACATCCGCAATCCTCCAATCCTCCGGCACCTCTCCCATCTCCATCGACGATGCAAAGATCATCGCCAGAGGCTCTGCAATCTCTTCCCTCGTCTCCCACAGTAACCTGGGGTACATCCCATCCGGATCCGACAACTTATCTGTCTTGATGCCATTCAAAGATTCCAGCACAACCTCTTTGTTAAAGTCCACATACTCAATCTTTTCAGTCCACCGCAAGCCCACAGTACATCCACCCATGTCCTTCTCCTCTGTGAAAACCGAGGCAAAATACTCATTAAGCACCTCTGCCATTTCTACTGGTTCCGTACTGATTTTCCCGCCTTCACCTTTTATAGGCCCTATTCCTTTACGTCTCATCCTTTTACTTTTCACATATTTATAGCACGCCTTAGGGCTTTCCTTAATTCTACTTGCCAGGGCCTTCTCGTGATCCCTTCTGGCTCTCCTAATTTCCTTCTTTAGTCCCTTCCTACAAGCCGTATACTCATCTAGATCCCTATCTTTGCCAAGCTCTCTGAACCTTTTGTACGCTTTCCTTTTCTTCTCGACTAGGTCCCGCATAGCTTTCGTACACCACGGTTCCTTTAACCTACCAACTCCTCCGTGTCTGCTTGGAACATTGTCCTATAGAACCCTAGAAAGACATTCCTTGAAAAACTGCCACCTCTCTTCAGTAGATTTCCCCGAGAATACCTCCTTCCAATTTACTCCTCTAATTTGCTGCCTTATGTCTTCATATTTCCCTTTACTCCATATAAACGCTTCCCTAGCTTGCCTGATCCTCTCTTGTTCCAATGCAAGCATAAAGGAGATAGAGTTATGATCGCTATCCCCAAGATGCTCTCCCACTGAGAGATCTGACACCTGTCCAGGCTCATTGGTCAGTATCAGATCAAGTACAGCCTCTCCTCTTGTAGGCTTGTCCACATGCTGTGTCAGGAAACCCTCCTGAACACACCTAACGAACTATGTTTCTATGTTTCTAAAAGTCTGAGGTCACGTACCAACCGACTCAAGAACATCTTCTTCCTTGCTGCTGTCAGGCTTTTGAATGGACTTACCTTGCATTAAGTTGATCTTTCTCTACACCCTAGCTATGACTGTAACACTACGTTCTGCACTCTCTCGTTTCCTGCTCTATGAATGGTCTGCTTTGCCTGTATAGCACTCAAGAAACAATACTTTTCACGGTATACTAATACATGTGACAATAATAAATCAAATCAAATGCTTTTCTGTGTCATTTCTCCATAGCCCTCTATTCCTCGATCTATCTGGCTTTTGATTTGATTTGATTTATTATTGTCACATGTATTGTTATATGGTGAAAAGTATCGTTTCTTGTGCGCTATACAGACAAAGCATACCGTTCATAGATAAGGAAAGGAGAGAGTGCAGAATGTAGTGTTGCAGTCATAGCTAGGGTGTAGAGAAAGATAAGGTTTAAAAGAGTTAGAATGAAGTTTTAGAAGCATAGAACAAGAGTAAGAGATAGAATTAGAAGGTACGCTGGGCACGGCTTGCAAGAAGTCGCCTCACTCCAGCGCCATCTTGGGAAAAAAAAGGCTTGTGTTCGTTCACAGGCTACCAAACCCCTCTCCTCCTCCATCATTCCTCGTCTCTCATGTTAACCTTGCTGCCATTGACATTAAAATGATAGATCTGATAACAGGGACAATCATCATGCGCAATGTCTTGCCAGACAAGCTCTGTTTTGAAGGTCCTCCTTACAACCTCCAATAATTCATTCTGTATCAGCAGGACTGAAGCTATCAAGCAGTAAATATTCCTGTTGATTCTAGAATGCTTTGGTCTTAACATCAAAGAAATTTCTCTGATTCTTCTACAGTTTCTTTTTATTTTGGCACCTGGTCTGTCCCCACACAACTTCTTTCTGTCCCTAACCCTCTCCTTTTTTTCTCTCACTGTCACATAAAAGGCAAAGTCGCCATAGTCCCAGATGACCATAGGCTCAAAGGTGAGAGCTGACTGGTGGTGATTTAACGGAGGATCACCACACCTCAGGCGTGGGGCAAGGTTGAGAAGACAGGCCTTCATGAATAACCTTACAGACTGCCTCATTATCATGTTCCTTGAGCACAAAATCTAGGCTAGCACGACAGTATTGAAGGACTGCTGGACTGTTGTACGTGCCATCTAAAAGATGTTAAACAGAGGTTTCAGCCCTCTCAGCTAGTATGTTCCCAAGGCACTACTTGAATAAACAGCAGGGGAATACGACAGGCTGGTTCCAATATTTATCCCTCAACCAATCCCTCAATATTTATGACAGGCCAATATTTATCCCTCAACCAATATCATTAAAATATATTATCCAGCCAGTTGTTTCATTGTTTTTTTGTGGGAATGGGAGTTTGTTATGTGCAAATTGACTGCTGTGTTCTTACATTACAACCGTGAGCAGACTTCAAAAGTATTTCATTGGCTATAATGTGCTTTGGAATGTCTTGACTCTGTGAGAGGTGCAAATACAAGATTTTCCTTTTTACTAAAAGTAACATTTCTGATGTTTAGACTGCTCTGGAAGAATAATAGAATCATAGAATCCTACAGTGTAGAAGGAGGCCATTCTGTCCATCAAGTCTGCAGAAGAGAAGAAGGCAGAAAAGCAGTGAATGCTGCACACTATAGATGTTGAAAGAGGTATGTATGAATGCACACTGCATTAATACAAACACACCAGCCAGGAAACCCAGCACTGATGACAATGCGCTGAAGCAAGTCTAATTTAGTTCATTTTCAACATGCTACTAGTACATTTGCTTCCCGGGTGGTACATTGCAGCAACATTCAACCTGAAAAAACTGTAGCAAGTACAGACATTTCACAAAATTGTGGTGGAAGAGAAGAGTATTGTTTTTGAAGGCATTGTCAAAGGGAAAAGCCTCACTTTTGATGGCACATTGCAAGCCATCGACAATACTATGAACCAAACATAACCCAAGCATGTGTAGCAAAAGGGATTCAATAAGAAAACTACCTGTTGTTTGCATTGTTCAACAGGGTCATGTTTGCAGGTCAGCAACTCACCAGTAGAACTAAAAGAGGAAAAACATCGCAATGAGATTAGGGTGTTACTTGGCTGAAGGATTTAAGTTTGTTCTGGACATTAAGAGAACATCTATGGTTTTGGATTGTGAGATTAAAGTCACCACAAAATGACTTGTTTAATCTGAAGCCAAATTGGCAACCCATTGTCTAGTGTGACTGAACTGTTGCACATGTTTCTCATTCTTTTTGGCTTTTCATAGGATTTGACATGATAACTATTAGGAATGATGGTTTGTGGCTATTATGGTGAGACTTTGAGCCTTTCGTTTGGATAACAACATGTTTACTATTTTTCATTTGAGTGAGGCAGCATTGGTGGACAGGAGATAGAGTTTGCACGTTCTCCCCGTGTCTGCGTGGGTTACCTCCGGGTGCTCCGGTTTCCTCCCACACTCCAAACATGTGCGGGTTAGGTTGATTGGCCATGTTAAATTGACCCTTAGTGTCAGGGGGACTAGTAGGGTAAATACATGGGGTTACGGAATAGGGCCTGGGTGGGATTGTTGTTGGTGCAGGCTCGAAGGGCCAAATGGCCTCCTTCTGCACTGCAGGGTCTCAATGATTCTATGCTTCTATGATAGAAAAACCAAAGTACTGTCCAGTTCCTTGATTAGGCCTTTTTCCAACTTCTGCCCCAAAGTTGGAGACTGTAATGCAAGCAAAGGTTTGTATATAGTTAGCTCACTCTCCATTACACTCATAGGTACAAATTTATTACTAATCTTTTAATTTAGATGACCAGTATCTATTTCTTTATATGAACATTATTTACTATTGATATCTAATCTGATCCCTGATATCCCATCATATTTAAATCTCAGGGGGGGATTTTCCCGTCCAGCCAGCCATGGGAGTCGTAGTGGGCGGGACACGGACCATGCAAAGGTCCATTGACCTTGGGTGGGATTTTCCGGTTTAGGGGCGAGCGCGCAGAAAATCCCCCTCAGTCTCTGATCACATTTCTGAGGCAATATAAAACCTGAGGTGAGATATGATTGATAAAGAGTAAGTTAGTCCATTACGCTTGTCTACACTGCCCAATGTTTGATTGAACAACAGCACTAACAGGCGTCTTGAAACTAATTGCCTTGTTCATTCATTTGGTTTAGGAATGTGTATTTTCTTTTGTGTGGTGGGCCGGGGAGTGCTGGAGGACACGGAGATTGCGGGAGAGAAATAACTCACAAAACTGTGCGTGTGGAAGAAATTCATTTAAAGAATGCATTGCAAAGGGACACAGTTTAAAGCTGTTGAACAGATGCACGATGGCTATGGCCTGGGTTTTGTGGTGGGTAACGATACTGAAACTGGTTGCAATCATTACTCCACTGAAACAGCAGTTCTGAGAGTCTGCACACATACAGAATAACTTGGAAATGCTGTCAGTAATCCTATGCTCCACCACACGTTGCCCAGTGTCCAATTCCTAAGCATTTTAGTGAATTGATCAAAACTTCCAACTTTCCACTGTTAGTCTCACTTAGTATCTTGAAAAAGTTACAGTTTGTTGAGTAAGATATAACTGGGGTTTTAACAGTGTACTAATACCATAATTACTGCTGAACACTCTCACTGGTCCTGAAAAGCTAAGCTTATACTTGTGGAATGTCAAATTTCTCCATTATTACAAAAAACACATTTTAAAATCATATATGTTAAAGATTGTTTATAATACTTTGGCTTCTATCTTACTCCAGTCAGAATCATTTATTTCGCTATCTGAAATTTTAAAGTGAAAGGATTCAGAGCTTTTAACTTCCTGCTTTGCAGTCTGTGGGAATACATCAATGTGATTGGTTTCTTCTTCATGTTTGCTGATAAAGGCTTGGAGATCCTCTTAACTTGGTGCCAGATTTAAACTGCTGTTGGGAAAAGGGTGTGTCGGCTATAGAGATTATTACATTTTTATTGGCAGCTTTTTTTTGGAGGTCGTTACAGGTGCTGTTTCTTCATGATTGATTTCAAAATCTGAGTTTAATATAAGCAAAAATCTATTTCAGGGGATTGAGTATACAGTGATCAAAGTACCGAAGGGACCTGAGTTTTAATCTGGTCTGAACTCGTGAAATGATAATGCACTGTCTTGTGTTAAGTGCAACTATGGATGGGCAATAAATGCTGGCTAGCCAGCAACGCACATGTCCCACAAATGAATTTTTAAAAAAGTGTCTACCTACATGGCATGCTGTTATGAATGTCTTCATGATTCATGTATTGAATTTTAATTTTAGGAATGGAAGTTCAACTGTACATAAATGCAATTAATACACTTGAAATTTGGGGCCATGTTACTTTAAGAGTTGGCAGGTAGAAAGATAAGATCACATTTACTTAGCTAAAGAACTTGAAATGTGGCATCTGCAATGCTTGCAAGAAGAGAGATGTTTTGTTTTGGGATTTAGAACTAAATTAGTTTAAAAACATCTAGCGAACTAAGAATGGTTATAAAACCTAATAACTTGATCAGATCAAAGAAGACATTTAAGTGAGAAATAGTTAATCTAAAGGTCAGTTTGAGGACACCCAATGCCTGATGATTGTCATGGAGATGGATGCATCTTAAGGAGGTTCTCTGGTTTCAATTTATCTGGCTGTTTGCTGGGAAAGATAGTTGCAGCTTGGAACTGGTGTGTGCAGATTGCAGCTCACTGCGGGTAGAGTAACTGATAGTTAGACAGGCCTGTAGACAGTAAGCAGATTAAACAACTAACCTCCTCGTTGACCATGTGGAATGTGGGTGATGCTTAACCTCAGTTTGAATTTTGTGAGGGAACATAAGCTGGAAGGTAGTCTAGCGTGAAACTAATGGAGGAACGTACAGTGGACCCCACAGAGCCTTGTAACGAAGAAAGTAAGCAATAGATAAGCTTGGAAGTATTGAAAAGTAACCAGAACAGGGACTCAGTCAAGAGATGATAACTGATGATAATTGAATTTGAGAGTAACAGGAATTGAAGCGAATGCTCCAGAGGACTGTAGCACACTCATAGGTCATCCCTATAGGGTCCTGATGCCACGACGCTGGCAACCCGCGTTGGTGTGGGGGGTGACAATGCCACTGATAATGGAGGGAGTGGGGTCCAATGTCGATGGCGGGTGGAGTGGGAAGAGGTCTCCCAGTTCACTGGCAGATTGGGGTGCCCTGCATAATGGCACCCGAGCATTCTGAAGCCAGCTTCCTCTCTGTACTTAGGGAATAATTTGCAATCATTTCAGTAAACTGCCTTAGTGGTTTCCAAAAAAAAAACAATCAACTTCTAGTTTCTGTCATCCCATTTCTCTTCACCCTAAGAAAATGGAACTCATGAAGACTTCTAACCTACTGTGGCCTCCAATCTCAAACCCTTTCTCAAATTTTCCATATTACCTATGTTTTCTAGTTTATTTGGTGTGAAGTATTCTATCATACCCAGTTTAACAGATTGTGGTCATACGGCATTGTCTTCAGAGTAAGTTTCTTCCCTCACTTCAGCTGCAGAAGAATCAGCAGCATCTTGTAGTTCCATTCACATTTCAGAGATCTCTTCTTGTTCTTGAATTTCTTGTTCAACTTTTTCAGGCGACGTGGTTTCTCCAGAAATCGGCAAGTCAAAGTCAGCAGATAATTCAGCCATATTTCTGGTAGCTGAGGATGAATGTGCAGTTTGTGCACTGCTCAATACTTCAAACTTTCTAAAGTAAAAAAAACTGTCTTTTTGCTGAACTTTGTCCTCTTGCCTCACCCTCAATTTTATTTACTTTTGACTGCCAGATTGATAGTGTCATTTCATATTGACTGAGCTTTCTTAATTTTGATGAATGAATTTTCTGAAAGAGCAGGCCTTTTGTTACCATCCTCAGCCCTGGGAGTCAGGTTGTCCCTGCTCACTTGATGACCTTGCCGTTGTGTTGGCTCACTGGCAGCCTGGCGACGGTGTGGCCTTGGCATCAGCTGCCCAGTCCTCCTAAGCTTTGACTGGGGTTCAAGTTGCCCCTGCTCACTCAATGTCCACGCTGTTCTGGTGGCTCATCGGTTGCCTGCCTGGCTATCTGGCCTCTTCGGCCCTGGTTAACAAACCTGAGTTGCTGCAGTTGTAAGAAATATTTTTTCAGAGATCTTTGTTACTGCTGCTCTCTCCTCCCAAGTCACAAGCCTCTCAATGATCTTGCACGCTATTTCCCCACTCTAAGAGGTCTTCACCAGTCAGAGCCCAATGTTGCTCAGCACTGGCTGCTGGTAGGTTCATTTGTATTTCTTGAGCCGATCAGCAGATTCAGTGGTCTCAGGATCTGATTGGTACCCCAAAACCACTGGCCAGCATGGGGACCCGTGGTTGGGGCCTTGGGCCTAGGCATGATATGTTTCGTTGTAGGTCTGCCTCTACCCCTCCGGCCTGCCTCTTGGTGGCCATTTCTAGGCAGTTGGGTAACTGAAGGCTACCTGGAAAATCCCACCAGCCTCCTTTACCTACCATTAATAGTTCTTACTGAGCATAATTGGCTGTTGGTCCCAAACCAGCCTCTAACAAAATGGCTGACATCAGGAATGGGGTCAGGGAAGTGGCATGTTAACTGGTGTGGTGTTTTTGGCATCCAATCTTTTCCAGACCTCGAAAGGACTTGAAAACCCTGCCCTGGATGTCTGGAAGGAAACAGAGGGGCAGATTTTCAATTTGACTGCTTGCGTAGAGCAGATGACCCATCCGTAGAGACTGAGGTTGGGATTTTCTGACCGCGTTCGCCCCAAGGCTGGAAATTCCCACTCGAGGTCAATGGACCTTTGTATGGTCCACCCCTACTCGCTACGATTCCCATGGCGCACGGGTTGGGAAAATTCCTCCTGGAGATTCTGCTCCACCAGATTATTGTTCAGGCAGAGGAGACAACAATCTAACTCAGTGTTTCATTCTAATGCTCCCCACCTTAGTGAATGCAACAATGAATCAAAACCCATGGACAGTCTCTCTGGAACACTTCTTAAGACTTACAATGATTTTCTGCCTCCTTCCTAGATATACACAGGGCAGAAGCAACGCACAAACCTGGGATCATATTTATGATTTAGTAATCACTGATTTCTGTGTTATACAATTACATCAGATCAAGACATTGATATCAAGTGAAAAAGACATCAGGACATTGTACTTTGAAGATGTGCAGTGCCCTCTAGCATTCTGCCATTGCTTCTAAAGTTTGAATCATCAGTAATGATATCAATTCATATCCAGGACCACAGTTAGGATCTGATTCTCAATCTCTCAGTACCTCAGTGTAATAATTACTTATGGCTATATGGATAACCATTCTGATGATGGCAAGTTAACCAAAAAGCCAAGCTGCAACAAGTCCGACATATCAGCTGGGATTTTATGACCTCGCTTGGGCGAGGCTTGTAAAATCCAGCCCGAGGACAATGGAGAATTCTGTTCTGTGAGCCTCGCTTGCCCCAATTCCAGGGCGGACGTGGCTGTAAAATTCCAGCCATCAAGTTCTAAATTAAATGTAGCTTCTTGTCCACCACCAGGTTGATGAGTATCAGAGTTCAACATTTTGTGTATAGCCGCGACATTAAAAATAATGACAAATATATATTTTCATTGTAAGTTGTAGAACATAGTGCACTAACATATAACTAGCAATTATGCCTTTACAGTCATTTACTGTAATACATAACATTACATCCATCAACATGTTGAAGGGAAGAGGTACAATTAAAGTTATTGCTTATTTGAATGAATCCTGTGCCTTGTTATTTTTAAGCATTTCTCAGACCTTAAGTCAAGAGGATCATCTTGTGATTTGAGACATGCACTATTGTCAACTGAATTGTATCCACAATGTGGAATATATTACGAATTTAAACTTAAGTGAGTGTTAAGACCCAGGCTAGAAACTCCAAGGTGGTTTATGAAGATAGCCTAGACACTAGGGGCCCTATTTTACCATTTTGATTCGAAATGGAATGCAGACTTGAAACTGGGAGTGTTTCAGATCCGACTTTTAGACCCGTTCTCAGGCGCCCCCATACACACTCTGCCTGAAAAATTATCAGCAATTCTGAATCGCGCTGTAGAAGCCTGTGGGTGGGACTTAATGCACCCAAAATCCTGCAGCTCCAATCGGCGTCTCCAACTGCGCATGCGCAAAAAAAATGATAGAATGCTGCTCCTCTGCCACATCGCTCCCGGGCCGGATAATGTCTTCTCCTGGCCCTCATAGACATTGCCCTACCCCCACAATATTACTGACCCCCTTATCCCCCCACTGCCTCCTGCCACCAAGACCGATTGTGGGTCCCCCCCTTCCCCCTCACTGATCTCAGGCAGAGTGGCAGTGGAACCCCTCTCCCCCCTCACTGATCTCAGGCAGAGTGGCAGCAGAGCCCCCCCCCCCCCCCCCCCCCCCACCGATCTCAAGCAGAGAACTGTCAGACCCTTGGCACTTACCTCTTCACTAACTGGAGCGCCCGAATCGGACTTCTGTGGAGCATGTCTGTTTCACGCTGATTCGGGGTGGGCGAATGCAGTGGCAAAGGGGGAAGTGCTGGTAAGGTTGGGTGTGCAAGCCATTAAGTCAATTTAACTGCATGCAAATGCATTTAAATAGCTGTCGCACCCATTTCGGGCGCAGTCCTGATCGTGGCCATTTTCGGGCCTTGGTAAAGAGAGAACTGGTGCGGAGGCGGGCGCAGATCGTGCTACTTGCCTTTCGCCCGATTTCACCAAGTTCTCGCGCCCGAAAATGGGCGCAACTTGACGGTAAATTCGGGCCCAGGTATGATTCAAATGACCCACTAGAAAGCTTTTATCAAACAAAGTTTATTTAAGAGCATAGTTAAAATATAACAAAAAGAATTAGCATAACTTTTCCCAATTACAAGACTTAAACATAACACAGTCTAATCCTTAATAGGTAGTTATCTATGTTGTTCCAATGTAAAGCAACACCATAGACATACACCCTTCTTCAGACTAAGTTAGCACTAAAGCAAGTATGCTCATGTGATGCTGGATTTGCAGCTCTTTAACACCTGCTGTAAATTGGTCCTTTGACTGTTGGATTAAATCTCTGAGGCTTCCCAGTCTTGGAATAAGCCTCTGGAGAGAGAGAGAGAGAGAGACAGAGACACTGCCTTCTTCCACCAGCTTCTGGCAGCAATGAAACCAAAACTAAAACCAAAATGCTCTGTGGATAAAAGCTGTCCTCAGTCACATGACATAACTTGTCAATCAACCCCAATCAAACGCTGCTTAGCAATCCCAGGGGGACACATTAAACCCACAGAATGCTGCATTAGTTCAGATTAACATTGCTTCAATTATCCTGCTTCAGCAACAATAAAGGGCAACGGTCACAGACAACACAGTGCCGACAAAATTCCAGGGCCTGCTCGAAACACCTTGCAGAGAAATATGATCAAAATGCATCTCTTAAAGGCACAGTACAATCATAGCATGTCATAAATAAGAATTTGATTGCACTGATAAGATAGGAAAGTATTGTACTTTCTTCTGAGTTAAAATAATTCGTGAAATCTTGAAAAGTAACTTGCATGAGCAATGGTGATGCAACTTGACATGTTAACATCCTTTTTTTATAACCTATAAGAAGTCGAAAAGGAAACCTATTCATCCAAATTTGCGTACAACAACAATTTATATTTATATTGCATCTTTAATACAATACAAATTCCCATAGTGCTTCAAAGTAACGTTTTCAAACAGATTGTAACCTATGGCGTGTGAGGGAGATACATCTGAACCAGGCAGTCAGGATTGAACATTCTGTTTGTCACCTGACAGATTAATTTACTATCCAGCTTTCAGGAGCTCAGAAAGAAAGCAATTCACCAATTTTCAGATAAGATCAATGTGCTCATTTCAGGATAGGCATGTGCCTGTAAAAAGGAAAGATAGGAAAGGTAGGATTCGAGAGCCGTGGATAACCAGGGAAATTGAGGATCTGATTAAAATGAAAAGGGAGGCGTACGTTAAGTCCAGGCAACTGAAAACAGATGGAGCTCTGGAGGAATACAGAGAGAGTAGGAAAGATCTCAAACGGGGAGTTAGAAGGGCAAAAAGAGGGCACGAGATGTTCTTGGCAGGCAGGATTAAGGAGAATCCTAAGGCATTCTATTCATACGTTAGGAACAAAAGAGTTGTCAGGGAGAAAATCGGACCTCTCAGGGACAAAGGAGGGGAATTATGCTTAGAACCCAAGGGAATAGGGGAGATCCTAAATGAATACTTTGCATCGGTATTCACGAAGGAGAGGGGCGTGTTAACCGGGAGTGTCTCGGAGGGAGGTGTTGACCCGTTAGAGAAAATCTCCATTACGAGAGAGGAAGTGTTAGGTTTTTTAGGGAACATTAAAACTGACAAAGCCCCAGGGCCTGATGGCATCTATCCTCGACTGCTCAGGGAGACGAGAGAGGAAATTGCTGGGCCTCTGACGGAAATCTTTGTCGCTTCTTTGGACACGGGTGAGGTCCCTGAGGATTGGAGGATAGCGAATGTGGTCCCGTTGTTTAAGAAGGGTAGCAGGGATAACCCAGGAAATTATAGGCCGGTGAGCTTGACGTCCGTGGTAGGGAAGTTGTTGGAGAGGATTCTTAGAGACAGGATGTATGTGCATTTAGAATGGAACAATCTCATTAGTGACAGACAGCATGGTTTTGTAAGAGGGAGGTCGTGCCTTACAAATTTGGTGGAGTTTTTTGAGGAAGTGACAAAAACGGTTGATGAAGGAAGGGCCGTGGATGTCGTCTATATGGATTTCAGTAAGGCATTTGACAAAGTCCCACATGGCAGGTTGGTTAAGAAGGTTAAGGCTCATGGGATACAAGGAGAAGTGACTCGATGGGTGGAGAACTGGCTTGGCCATAGGAGACAGAGGGTAGTGGTCGAAGGGTCTTTTTCCGGCTGGAGGTCTGTGACCAGTGGTGTTCCGCAGGGCTCTGTACTGGGACCTCTGCTATTTGTGATATATATAAATGATTTGGAAGAAGGTGTAACTGGTGTAATCAGCAAGTTTGCGGATGACACAAAGATGGCTGGAATTGCGGATAGCGAAGAGCATTGTCGGGCAATACAGCAGGATATAGATAGGCTGGAAAATTGGGCGGAGAGGTGGCAGATGGAATTTAATCCGGATAAATGCGAAGTGATGCATTTTGGAAGAAATAATGTAGGGAGGAGTTATGCAATAAATGGCAGAGTCATCAGGAGTATAGAAACACAGAGGGACCTAGGTGTGCAAGTCCACAAATCCTTGAAGGTGGCAACACAGGTGGAGAAGGTGGTGAAGAAGGCATATGGTATGCTTGCCTTTATAGGACGGGGTATAGAGTATAAAAGCTGGAGTCTGATGATGCAGCTGTATAGAACGCTGGTTAGGCCGCATTTGGAGTACTGCGTCCAGTTCTGGTCGCCGCACTACCAGAAGGACGTGGAGGCATTGGAGAGAGTGCAGAGAAGGTTTACCAGGATGTTGCCTGGTATGGAGGGTCTTAGCTATGAGGAGAGATTGGGTAGACTGGGGTTGTTCTCCTTGGAAAGACGGAGAATGAGGGGAGATCTAATAGAGGCATACAAGATTATGAAGGGTATAGATAGGGTGAACAGTGGGAAGCTTTTTCCCAGGTCGGAGGTGACGATCACGAGGGGTCACGGGCTCAAGCTGAGAGGGGCGAAGTATAACTCAGACATCAGAGGGACGTTTTTTACACAAAGGGTGGTGGGGGCCTGGAATGCGCTGCCAAGTAGGGTGGTGGAGGCAGGCACGCTGACATCATTTAAGACTTACCTGGATAGTCACATGAGCAGCCTGGGAATGGAGGGATACAAACGATTGGTCTAGTTGGACCAAGGAGCGGCACAGGCTTGGAGGGCCGAAGGGCCTGTTTCCTGTGCTGTACTGTTCTTTGTTCTTTTGTTCTTTGTTCTCTGCTGCCAATGTCCCATCGTTTTATATCTGCTTTCTTGTTAAATTTGTTGTATTATGACTTCTTGCTCCTCGTTATAACCTCACTAGTTTTGTTTCTGGTGAGTTTTCTCTGTTCTTCCACTGAAGATGCTAACTCACATTGAGTTCCAGTTCCATGGGCTCAAAACATTTACACAGTGCCTCCCACAACCGTGGGGTGTCCCAAAGCACTTCATAATCAATGAGGTACTTTTGCAGCCCAGTTATAGAGTAGGAAAGATGGTTGACTGTTGTCCAGGTGTGTAGATGAGGGCAATGCATTTGTCGGGTGTGATCCTACTTGCCGTCCACACCACGCTCCCGCTGCAGCAAAGTCGGAGAATTTGGCGGCCAGCCAAATCTTCGTTCACTGCACCAGGATGGGAAAATCTCGCTGGTGTGATCGGTGGTAAGATTTCGACCCTAGCCTATGTGGCTGTCAGCTAGATTTTTGTAAGGTTCCACATGGGAGACTGATGGAAAAGGTAAGAGCCCATGGAATTTGGCAAATTGGACCCAGAATTGGCTAAATGGCTGGAAGCAGAGGGTGATGGTCGAGGGGTGTTTTTCTGACTGGAAGCTTGTGTCCAGTGAGGTCCCACTGGGATCAGTGTTGGGGACCTTGCCTTTTGTGGCTTATATAAATTGATTTCAGCTTGAATGTAGGAGAGTTGATCAGTAACTTCACAGATGATATGAAAATTGGTTGTGTGGTAAATAGTGAGGAGGATAGCCTTAGGTTGCAGGAGGATATAGATGGACTGGCCAGATGGTCTGGTCAGTGAAAAACGGAATTCAATCCAGGTGAGTGGGCAGGACAAACAAGGCAAGGGAATACATGGTGGATAGCAGGATCCTGGGAAGTACTGAGGAGCAGACAGACCTTGATGTGCATGTACACAGTCCCTTAAGGTAGCAGGACAGGGAGATAAAGTGGTTAAGAAAGCATATGGCATTCTTATCTTTATTGGTTGAGGCATAGGGTTTAAGAACAGAGTGGTTATGCTGGATCTGTATAAAACATTGGTGAGGCCATAGCGAGAGTAATGCGTGCAGTTCTGGAATCCACATTATAGGAGGGATGTGATAGCGCTGGAAAGGGTGCAGAGGAGATTTACCAGGATGTTGGCTGAGTTTTAGTTATGAAGAGAGATTGGATAGACTGGGGTTGTTTTCCTTGGACCAGAGGAGACTGAGGGGGGATGTATATAATTATGAAGGGCATAGATTAAATAGATAGGAAGAAACGTTTCCCCTCAATGGAGGGATCAATGACCAGGAGGCATAAATTTAAGGTGACGAGCAGAAGAATTAAAGGGGATGTGAGGAAAAAGTTTTTCACCCTGAGGACAGTGGGAGTCTGGAAATCACTGCCTGAAAAGGTGGTGGAGGCAGAGGCCCTCACAGCACTTAAGAAGTATTTAGATGGGCACTTGTGATGCCAAGGCATATAAGGCTATGGGCAAGTGCTGGAAACTGGATTAGAATAGTCAGGTGGTTGTTTTTGACCACTGCAGATGCGATGGGCTGGAGGGCCCCTTCTATGCTGTAAACCTCTATGACTGACTCTTAAACCTATAAACTGCAATAGGTGAATGTTTTTTTATGTCGAAGAATAAATATTAGTTAAGACACTGGGAGAATGTCCACTGGCCTTGGTTTAACAGCTCATATGAAAGATCAGCTTATCATACATGCTCCAATTCCTGCAGTGGGTCTTGATGACACAGCTTTCTGACATCGAGGTTATCACTGAGCCAATGTCTGGCGGCACGGTAGCACAGTGGTTAGCACTGCTGCTTCACAGCTCCAGGGTCCCGGATTCGATTCCCGGCTCGGGTCACTGTCTGTGTGGAGTTTGCACGTTCTCCTCGTGTCTGCGTGGGTTTCCTCCGGGTGCTCCGGTTTCCTCCCACAGTCCAAAGATGTGCGGGTTAGGTTGATTGGCCAGGTTAAAAAAAAAATTGCCCCTTAGAATCCTAAAATGCGTAGGTTAGAGGGATTAGCGGGTAAATATGTGGGGGTAGGGCCTGGGTGGGATTGTGGTCGGTGCAGACTTGATGGGCTGAATGGCCTCCTTCTGCACTGTAGGGATTCTATGATTCTATGATCTCATCCAGGAGTCATTGCTCACGTGTGAGGCTGCATAGTGAGTAATGGCAGGTTGTTTGACAATAAAATGCATCACAGTTTTCATGTTGTTCTTTTCGATTCAGAATCTGAGAACGTAGTGTCCAGGAACTGGCCCCTGGTAGTTATGTTGTTAAATTTTCATTGCGCAGTTGCAGACCCCATCAATTCAGATTTTAAAAAAGCAACAGCGCTGAGCTCTGGACTCCAGGAATCTAAATTCGGAGAATAGCAGGAGAGCACTTTCTGACCTTACCCAGCACATTCCCAGCTCTATCGCAGGAGGAAGATCAGGTATGGAATCCTGACTTATTTCCTACTACTCTATACCTCTGCCCACCCCCATCCCCAACACTTTAACGATTATCAATGAGGCCAAGTGTTGTACTATCCCAAAGGAGAGTGGGTCTGCTAATTCTGCACAGTGTGCTATTCGAACCTAACATTTGTGTATTTCATTCCTTTTCGCGATTATTTAGGTGCAAGGAGGGTGCAAAGAAGCTTTACTAGGATGTTGCCTGGTCTGGAGTGTTTTAGACATGAGGGGAGGTTGGATAAACTCGGATTGATTTCACTGGAAAGATGGAGGCTGTGGGGCAACCTGATAGAAGTCTACAAAATTATGAGAGGCATAGATGGTGTGGATAGTCAGAAGCTTGTTTCCAGGGTGGAAAAGTCGAGTACAAAAGGGCACAGGTTTAAGGTGAGAGATGGGAAATTTAGAGGAGACGTGCGGGGAAAGTTTTTCATGCAGAGAGTAGTGGATGCCTGGGCGCACTGCCAGAGGAGGTGATAGAAGCAGGGACGATAGCAACGTTCCAGGCCTATCTGGCTAGACACATGAAGAGGAGGCAAACAGAGGGATAGAAACCATGTATTGGTGCAGGCTTGGTGGGCTGCAAGGCCTGTTCTTTGTTCTATTCAATCTGGTTGAAGTTTAATTCAGAGTTTTGGTGAGCTAAGATTGTATTTTGATGCTCAAAATTCTGCTCTGCGATTGGCTTGTTAAATATTTTTGTAGTTCCTTTTTGCTCCATATTTTATGTCTTAAAACTGCTCGTCAGAAGAGTCCTAAGAATGGGTATTTTGTTCACAATTTCACCTTCCGTAACTTCACAGAGTACTATTACACGGTAGCAAAACCCAAAACTCCATCTTTATGTGGCCATTAGAGTGAATTTCCAGGCAGATTTTAACCTAACGTACTAGGCAGCAAACAGACAGGTTCAAATCACTCACCCAGTTTATGTTTCCACTTCCCAACTGAAATCAGCAGTCGATGGCAGCTATTTTCAGGTTCAATTCAAATGATCTCATCCTTGACGCAATCTTTGTACAGGTCAAATTTTACAACAGGCCCTCTTTCTCTAGTTCGCAACAGTTTCAAAGCATGAAAAATGCAAACAAGAGGAGAATTGCTAGTTACTAGGAGGTCTACAAATAAATCCCTTTATGAAACTTGCTTGCCCAGTCAAAGTGAATATATTTCTGTTGCCAGGGGTGTAACTATTTCCTATTCTGTAATTCAGTAAAACATGACAGTAATTGAATGTTGAAATTGCTTTTCACACTGATGCACAAAGTATGATTTTTAGCAAAAAACATGACATCCCATTATGTTGCCCGAGCCTTTTAAGTCAAAGCTTGAGTGCCTTTCAGTCACTTACACCTTCTGGCAAATACACCACTCACCACGGGACACTAAGTGTGCCCGTAGACAGCAACTTTTCTCTTTTTTTTGATAGCAAAGACCATTAATGAATAGTTGAAAATGGGCTGAGCTGAAAATATTTGACTGGCTTTCAGCATGATACCATTCAGAACTGTTCAGTTGCATCATTTCCTAATCATTAGTTCTGGCGGACCTATTCTGAATGTGTCCATTCTCTGGATCTCAAATCCGCCTCTGGATTTCAAATCGGCACTCGACTGAAGAAACACACAGACCCTGAAATTATGCCGAGAGGTGTCAGCATATGAATGCTTCTCACATTTTTTCCAAAGTTTGTCTCTCCTGCATTGTAGCAGGGGCTTTTGCCCCATTTATTTCAATAGGTTAACATGGCAGAAAGTTCTGAGAGCAGCTGAAGCATTGGCACACTGGGATCTGATGATAATTGCTGGCCTTTAACCCTTTGCTTCTCTAGTTTATGCAGTCGTACACACAACATGAAGGTTCTTCAGGTGAAGTTTGGCATCATGTGCACAAATGAGGAAGGTGGTATTTGAGCTCTTCATTAAATCCATCAAAAAGATGGATTCTTTGCCTCAGTGGTTAGCACTGCTGCCTCACAGCACCAGAGACCCAGGTTCGATTCCCGGCTTGGGTCACTGTCTGTGTGGAGTTTGCACGTTCTCCTCGTGTCTACGTGGGTTTCCTCCGGGTGCTCTGGTTTCCTCCCACATTTCGAAGATGTGCTGGTTGGGTGCATTGGCCATGCTAAATTCTCCCTCAGTGTACCCGAACAGGCGCCGGAGTGTGGCGACTTGGGGGATTTTCACAGTAACTTCGTTGCAGTGTTAACTTGTGACACTAATAAATAAATTTAAACTTTGACTTAGCTCCAGACTTTAAATGAGTTTCAACAGGCAAAACCTGGGTCCCACTCAATTTGGTCCACTGCAGAAAACTGTTTTAATTTTGCCAATTGGCAATTAAGTTTCTACTAGCTAGGGGAATCTCTGCCATAGGTAAGCAAAGTCACATGGACACGGAGAAAAATGTCCATAGTTGAATATTTGACTTTGAATCAAATGTTTTGCGTCAGGAGAATTTAAGTTTAAAAATGTTCTGTGAATTGAATGGAAATGCTGCATGTTGTAACCTATTTTGTGGAACACTGCTATTTAATTTCACAGCTTCACGGGCAGGGGTTTGAACCCCGGATTTCTGTGGACAACATGTGCAATGTGTTTTGCTGGGACTCAGCTTCAGCAAAAGCTCACCATTGGGGAGCAATATGCAATTTTGACCATCTTGACACTTGCACAAGTGATGCACCTTCTCTCCACTGAGGCAGAAGGATCATCGAATGCCTTAGAGGTTTAAGATGGGATGAACCTTCAATTCACTCTGGATCAAATGCTGGATGAACTTTAGTTGTGCAGATAATTCTCCTGAGTCGCAGTGTGCTGTAATTCACACATTTAAGAAGCTGTTATCTGGCTACCTATGTCAGTATTACACTGTGATTCAGCCATCACAGTCTCATGGAGCGCAGTGCCCACAAGATTGTCAATTAAGGCCCGGTTATCAATGAAGCAGGGAAAATAATATCCCAAAGGCTCTCGCACCTGTCATACTAATAAAGCTTTGAACTTCTGTTTGTGCATTTTGAAATGGTTGAACTCACTGAGTGAACTGTAACAAATGATATGACGTTTATAATTGTATGCTTGAAGTCCCAACAGAGAGAAGTATAGGGTACACTGCTTCCAATCTGTGAATACTATTAGCTAAGTGCGAATGCACGTCCTTTTGCTTTGGTTGTAGGCTGCAATCAATGAAGAATGAACAAACTTTAAAAGCACTTTGATTTAATGATGAACAAGGTTGAAATTTTTAAAAAATTCATTTTTGCGGGATGTGGGCACCGCAGGGTAGGCCAGCATTTATTGTCCATCCCCAGTTGCCGTTCAGAAGGTGGTGGTGAGCTGCCTTCTTGAAACGCTGCTGTCCCTGAGGTATAGGTGCACCCACAGTGCTGCAAGGGAGGAAGTTCCAGGATTTTGACCCAGTGACATTGAAGGAACAACGATATATTTCCAAATTAGGATGATGAGTGGCTTGGAAGGCAACCTCCAGGTTGTGGTGTGCCCAGGTCTCTGCTGATCTTGTCCTACTAGATGATAGTGGGTTTGGAATGTACTGCCAAAGGAATCCAATCTAGCTCAATTGACTAGGTAGCGAAGGGACCCCGGTTCAATTCCCGGATTGGGTCACTTTCTGTGTGGAGTTTGCACGTTCTCCCTGTATTTGGATGGGTTTCCTCTGGGTGCTCCGGTTTCCTCCCACATTCTGAAAGACGTGCTGATTAGGCGCATTGACCCGAACAGGCACCAGAATGTGGCGACTAGAGGAATTTCACAGTAACTTCACTGCAGTGTTAATGTAAGAACATAAGAATATAAGAACTAGGAGCAGGAGTAGGCCATCGGGCCCCTCGAGCCTGCTCCGCCATTCAATAAGATCATGGCTGATCTTTTCGTGGGCTCAGCTCCACTTACCCGCCCGCTCACCATAACCCTTAATTCCTTTACTGTTCAAAAATTTATCTATCCTTGTGACTAATAAATAAACTTTATGTGGATCAGGTGAACACCAATAGTATAATGCTGGATTCCTGTTCAGGCTTTGGTAGATTTGTGGGGTTATGGGGATAAGGCCTGGGTGGGATTGTTGTCGGTACAGACTCAATGGGCTGCATGGCCTCCTTCTGCACTGTAGGGATTCTATGATTCTATGATTGCCTCCTTAACATACAAATTTTAAAAATCGTTGCATGCTTGGGGGGATAATCACCAAGAACCGGCCTTCCATTGACTCTGTCTACTCTTTCTGCTGCCTCGGAAAAGCAGCTAGCATAATTAAGGACCCCACGCACCCCGGACATGCTCTCTTCCACCTTCTTCCATCGGGAAAAAGATACAAAAGCAGCTTCTTCCCTGCTGCTGTCAGACTTTTGAATGGACCTACCTCGCATTCAGTTGATCTTTCTCTACACCCTAGCTATGACTGTAACACTACATTCTGCACTCTCTCCTTTCCTTCAATATGAATGTTATGCATTGTCTGTATCGCATGCAAGAAACAATATTTTTCACTGTATGTTAATACATATGACAATAATAAATCAAATCAAATCAAAATCAAATCAAATCAAAAGTTAGGCAGAGTATTCAAGAATAGAAGATTGGGATTGCATATTTTCAGGTAACGCTAATACATAATTCAAATTAGAATACGATATCTTCTTTAATTCCTGCTTTCTGTTCTCCATGGTCTAAAGAAACACAATTCACATTGTGAGTTAAACTGTATTGTGCTATTGAAGTTCTGTTGGGACCATGGCTGAACTTTCTTCCTGTATTTTTCCTGTTATTCGGCTTTTAATTTAAACACCTTCCAAACATTCCAGTTTAGTAAGACAAACAAGAACAGTCGTTGACTCTTTAATTCATTCAACAATTTCTTTATTTAATACTTCCGATATCAACTCAAACATAAACAATTGCAATTAATTAACTCCTTTATTGGACTTTAACTCTTAACTGAACAGCAATGTTAACTGAACATTAACTTTAATTATTTAACTGAAAATTGATACTACTGAGTTTAGGAAAAAACTTGGCCAGGAAATATTCCTGATGTAGAATCCAGCTTCTCCCTGAAGCATCGTTTGGGGCACACATCTTATGATGGTTAATCTCTGTAAAGTTTTCTCTGGCAAACAAAGGACTGCAATTTATTTTATCCAGAAATTCTCCACTTGCTTCCAGAAGATTCTCTGCCATCCAATCAACTGTGTAACCAGAAACCGATCACATGGCTGGAGCATTCAATGAAATTACTTGTGAATGACGCCATTACACTTCGTTCAGGCTGCATGTCCCACTCATAACGGCAATAAAATTTGAGGCCACAATATCTGAGTCAACATAATATTTGACCAGTGCAGGAAACTTCAGGTCACAGTTCTCAGGCCAGAACCCTGACTCAGAGCAACTTTATGACCTGCATCTGGTTTTAATTATAAGTTGACCAAAAATCCCAGCATGCTTAACTCTCAGCCAGAATAGCCATTTTAAAGCCACTATTGCCATTATTGTTGTTAAATCATTGAAGTAGCCATTCTTTCTGCATCTACATTCTCACCTCTTTCTACCTGGATTTTTTTTCTGCTGCCTTCTGTTTTCTTCTCTTCTAATCAGTTGGAGGTTCTTCTGTTCAACTTTTGCACTTAACATAGCTTTCCTTAGTTTCTCGCTGCTGTTTCTCTGTTCTTTATCCAATGTCTTACTCTGCAGCTCGGCCTGATTTTCCATTCCATTTGCAACTACTATATCGGCCTGGTTTTGGGCTGTCTTATCTTCCATCCTTACCACTTCACTTCACTATAAACTCAGTTCCTCTCTGTGTAATCCACTCCTAATTTCAGTTTACCCCCTTTGTCCAATTCTGTTTCCTTTCAGGTCTCACATTGACTTCTGAGGAGGTAAGTACTGAGTGTCCGACGGCTCTCTGCCTGAGATTGGTGGGGTGGGGGAAGGTGGGTCCGCTGCCACTTTGCCTGTGATCAGTGAGGGGGAAGGGGGTTCCACTGCCACTTTGCCTGTGATCAGTGAGGGGGGAGGGGGGTCCACTGCCAACCTGCCTGTGATCAGTGGGGGAGAAGGGAGGAGGGCTGGGTGGCAGGGGGGTGGGGTGGATAAGGGGGCCAGTAATGTTGTGAGGGTGGGGCAATGTCTGTGGGAGCCAGGGGGAAGCATTATCAGGCCTGGGAGAGATGTGGCAGTGGAGCCGCATTCTATCATTTTGTTTCTGCGCATGCGCAGTTGGAGGCGCCGATCGGAGCTGCAGGGATTCGGGCACATTAAGCCCCGCCCACAGACTTGTGCAGCGCGATTCGGACTTGTTGATATGTTTGCAGGCAGAGTGTGTATGGGGGCGCCGGAGAACGGGTCTAAAAGTCGGATCTGAAATACTCCCAGTTTCAACTCCCAGCACTTAGAATCACAATGGTAAAATAGGGCCCAGAGAGTCTACAGAAATAATGGTTACCTTAGAGGCGCTGATATGTTCTTCCTAGATAATTATATGGAAGAATAAGTCAATTAGAAGTCAGGGTTGGACATCAAAAATTAATCCCTTAGACCATAACACAAGGTCTGTCCAGACAGAGGATAACCAATTGCCTTCTGTGGAGTACTAAATCATTATGGAGAGAGAGGTCATGTGTTGGGATTATTATTTTGAAATGTCTTTTGTTACTGGGTCTAGAGTTTAGAGAGGAAACATCTGAAGGCAACAAAAAAGCTGCTTACCTCTTCTTCATAAACAGTTTAGTACATATACCGAATGGCACACTCATCCTTAAAAAACTCTGGTATGATCAAATGAGGAGTGGGAAAAAAGAGGGAGTCAAGTCATAGACTTCTACAGCACAGAAAAAGGTGCTTCGGTCACCAGGTCTATCCCGACCATCCAATACAAGTCTGTATTAAGCTCATTTGCCAGTAATTGGACCACAGCCTACTATGCCTTAACGATTTAACTGCTTTTCCAGATGCTTTATAAATGTCGCGACAGTACTTACCTTCACCACCCTCCCAGGCAGCACGTTCCATATTTTCACCACCCTCTGGGTGAAAACATTTTTCCTCAGATTCCCTCTAAACCATTTTCTCCTCACATTAAACCTATGCCCTCTGGTCTTAGACAGCTCTGTTAGGGGAGAAGATTCTTATGATCTACTCTATCTGTGCCGCTCATAATTTTGTATACCTCTATCAGATCCCCCCCTCAGCCCCCTCCAGGAAAAACAATCCCAGCCTATTCAGTTTTTCTTCATAGCTCCTTCTTTTCCTGGTTGCAACATGATGTAAAGATCATTTTTTCTTCCTTTATTGCTGTTGCCTCAGTCTTTGTTCCTCCCTTTTTTGTCACTCTTTGCTCTGACTGTATTTTATGTCTGTCTAAATGTTTCTTCTGTGAGCATTCTTACAATTCCTTGTTTTCTTGATGCCTTCTCTTGATTCCTCTTAAATCCTGTCACCTTGGAGATCCTTGTGGGAGATGGTGGTGTACCGGTAATGTCATTGGACCAGAGGTCCAGGGACATGGCTTCAAATCCCACCACAGCAGCTGGTGGAATTTAAATTAATTTAATAAAATCTAGAATTGAAAACTAGTCTGAGTAATGGTGACTTAAGAATAATCTCCTTCAAGGATGGAAATCTGCCATCTTTACATGGTCTGGTATACATGTGACTTCAGGTCCACAGCAATGTGATTGACTCTTAACGGCCTGATGGTTTAGCAAGTTAATCAGTTCAAGGGCAATTAGGAATGGGTGGCAAATGGCTGGCCTTGCCAGTGATGCCCACAGCCCATGAAAGAATTTTAAAAACCCTCAGGATTAGGAGGTGCATTGTTCAGAGTCTATATATGAAGCCTAAGCAGGATTGGGTGTTTTTCTTTTGCCGCTGAAGTACTTCCAACGATGTCTGATGGCATTGATGCTATAAAAGATTTAAAAACATTCATTTATCCTGAAACAGAAAATATTTTACTTTAAAGTATGCAGCAGAGGCAGATGTTTGGCAGAAAATTGCTTTTATTTTCATAAGAATTTCCCAGTAAATTAGAATGCTAGGTATCTTAGTCAGTGTCAAAACACTATCAACTGAGAGGAGGGAACTAGGTCAATGTGAAATTACTCACTCTGACAGCTAAGTATGCTACTGGCATGTTTTTGATGTAGTATGCAAGTCATTCGCGGCTTAAAAGCAAATCAACTCAAGGTCTAGAATGCTGTCATTAGACGTTGCCAAGTTCCAGGATGCAGGAAGAATGGAGGTCCAATATAGTAATGTTAGAAAGTGTTGCCTCAGGTAAATGCAGTCCAGTTTCACAGGGTCTGGAGATCTGAGCTGGTGGCAGAACCTTTCAGGAGATTAACAGCTCTGAGGTGGGGGTGAACCAGCCACGTCTGGCACATGATGTTTAATGTGGGGAATTGCAATGCAATGCACGTGGACAAAATTAACACAGAGCATGTGAAATCATGCTGGGCTCTGAATCTGTTATAGTGAATGAATCTCTGAGAGTCCAAGGCCTTGTACCGAGATGCTGCAGTGAAAGTAAATATAGTGGGTATTTGGATGTACACCATGAAAAAGCCTACACCTTATACAGGACCTTGATTAGGCAATATCCAGCATGTCACTGCAAACATGATGAGAGGGCAAACTTTTTCACACAGTGAGTGGCTTGGGTCTGGAATGCACTGGTTGGAAGTTTGGCGGAGGCAGGTTCAACTGAGGCATTCGAGAGAGCATTAGATGATTATTTGAATAGAAACAATGTGCAGGGAAAAAGGCAGAGGAATGGCACTAAGTCATGATGCTTGTTTGGAGAGCCAGTGAAGACACAATGGGCCAAATGGCCTCCTTCTGCACAATTATCAAAGAAGAAATCATAGAAACCCTTCAGTACAGAAAGAGGCCATTCGGCCCATCGAGTCTGCACCGACCACAATCCCACCCAGGCCCTACCCCCATATCCCTACATATTTACCCACTAATCCCTCTAACCTACGTATCTCAGGACACTAAGGGCAATTTTTAGCATGGCCAATCAACCTAACCCACACATCTTTGGACTGTGGGAGGAAACCGGAGCACCCGGAGGAAACCCACGCAGACACGAGGAGAATGTGCAAACTCCACACAGACAGTGACCCAAGCCGGGAATCGAACCTAGGTCCCTGGAGCTGTGAAGCAGCAGTGCTAACCACTGTGCTACCGTGCCGCAAATTCTGTGATTCTGGGTGGGATTTTCCGACTACACACTCCCCAAGGCTGGAAATTCCTGCTCGAGATCTTTAAATGGTCCACCAGATTTCCTGTTCCACCTGCGGCGGGCAGGTCGAGAAAATCCCACCCATTGTGTCTGGTTCTTTCAGAATAAAGGCCGGAATTCTCTGGCCGTTCACGCCCCAATGCCGCTGTAAGCGGGGATGGAGAATTTGGCACTCAACCAAATCTCCATTCAGTGCAGCGGGACTGGAGAATTCTGCTGGCATGAATGTCCAGAAAATTCTGGCCTAAAACCCTGGAATATGTTCGCCAGAGAGTAATTGATTTTGACTTTAATGTGAAAACTCTGTCACCACGATACGCTCAATCAACTGGGACTTTTCATTTTGGATTCTCCTAGCCACTGCACCCACATGTAATCTGGTTCCTGCCCAGTGTTTGATAATTTCACAAACAACAAGTGAATTTACAGAGTAACAGTCAAAACTTCACTCAATCTCACTTACCTGCTTTGAAAATTGGTTAAAGAAGCCCGGTACATCACATGCACCACCTGTTTTATGGCCTGACTTGCTTGTCTGTTGGTTTTAACTTGCTTTCTAAACTATCATTATCGCAAAAGCTGACCTCTGGCATCACAGCACCCAGCTCTGCACTCTGGAACTGCAGGTTGATGTTTCTTGTTTCGAGCTTTACTGCCTATGCTTACCTTTGTCCCTTTTTCTCTGAGTCCAGAATTTAAGAATGTCTGTGATCATGACTTCCATGATGTTCACTGGCAGGCTTGTCATTAAATTGACTCCCTCTCTTTTTCTACTTTATTTGAAGAGAGCCACACTCTGGGGCCTGTTCGGGTACACTGAGGGAGAATTTAACATGGTCAATTCAACCAACCAGCATGTCTTTCAGACTGCGGGAGGAAACCGGAGTCCTGGAGGAAACCCACGCAGACACAGGGAGAACATGCAGACTCCGCACAGACAGTGACCTAAGCCAGGAATCGAATCTGGGTTCCTGGTGTTGTGAGGCAGCCATGCTAAAAAGGAACATATTCTGCTCCTTCCAAAATGAGTGGAGCCATCCTAAGTTCCTTCGAGTAAGAAATGGACCTAGTATGGACAGTATGCCAAATGGTTCATCCCACTTCAGTATCTGCTGTCTCCTGTGTAATTTTGAGGACAAATGTAATCCCTGAATACTTTCTGTGGAATAAAAACGATGAAATGTAAATAATGTCAGGGTGCATACTTTCCTAAGTTGTTTTAAGTTTATTTATTGGTGTCACAAGTAGGCTCACATTAACACTGTAATGAAGTCACTGTGAAAATCCCCTAGTCACCACATTCTGGCACTTGTTTGGATACACTGAGAGAGAATTTAGCATGGCCAATTCAACTTACCAGCACGTCTTTTGGACTGTGGGAGAAAACCAAGCACCCAGAGGAAACCCACGCTGACACAGGGAGAACCTGCAGGCTCTGTTTAGATAGTGACCCAAGCCGGGAATCGAATCTGGGTCCCTGGCGCTGTGAGGCAGCAGTGCTAAAAGGGAACATATTCTACTCCTTCCAAGATGAGTGGGGCCATCCTAAGTTCCTTCAAGTAAGAAATGGACCGAGTATGGACTATACCAAATGGTTCATCCCATTTCAGTATCTGCTGTCTCCTGTGTATATTTTGAGAACAAACTTAATCCCTGAATACTTTCTGTGGAAGAAAAAAGATGAAATCGAAACAATGTCAGAGCACATACTTTCCCAAACTGTCATTCACCTGTCCACACTCGGGCAATGAATATCCTTCACCATCAGTGGAAGCGAAGTGTAAAAAACCTGGACGTGGCAGAGAACATCACCAGAGAGTAATATTGAAGATTACTGCACTTAAAGCTTCACATAAATTCTTTACAGTGGTAGAAATACTTAATATTTTGCATATGATTGCAGTGGTACTTAGCTATTAACGTTTTATATTTAACAACTATGCTGTTGTATTCCACAACAATGCGGTCAAATCCACACTGCAAATCAGTTTTAAAGTATAATATGCCATTATCAAGTCTATAAGCTAATTGACCTTAAACCATGATCCTTATTACAATACACTTAACAGATGTAACTACAAAATGTCTGTTCCTGCACTCTACTATGAAGCTTAAGTATCATCCTAATGTTGTCGAAGCAATGCAACTTGAACTTAGCATGGCCATATTGTAAAAAGAACAATCAAACATTGTGCTTAGTATAACAGGAAGAATAATTTTAGATCAACATTAAAAGGATTAGTGTTCGTAATTTGAGTATTGAATTGCCAGGTTCCTTGTCAGTGTGTGTTCTCTAAGAAATATCTTTATCGTAAAATGAATAACAGAACAAGGATTAATGGAAATTATAGTGTCCTGTTTTTAAAAATCTACAAACTTAAATACTTTACTCACCAGAAAGCAGAATATAAGGTATTGGTAGTTCATGTGACCATGGTAGGTCATGTGACCAGTGACATTGTGGTAATGCATGGTAGCTGTTGGAATTTAAATCCAATTAATAAAGCTGGAATATAAAGCTAGTCTTGGTAATGGTGACCTTGAAACCCTCATTGATTGTTTATTTATTTATTCATTCAATCGTGGGACATGGGCGTCGCTGGCTGGCCAGTGTTTACTGCCTATCCTGAGTTGGCCAAGAGAGTCAACAATAATGCTGTGGCTCAGGAGTCACATGTAGGCCAGAACAGGTAAGAGCGGCAGATTTCCTTCCCTGAAGGACATTAGTGAACCAGATGGGTTTTCACGACAATCGACAATGATTTCATGGTCATCAGTGGATTCTTACTTCCAAATTGTTTTCGTTGAATTCAAATTCCACCAACCCAACTGGCTCACTGATGTTGTTTAGGGAAGGAAATCTGCTGTCTGGCCCACATGTGGCTCCAGACCCACAGCAATGTAGTTCACTCTGAACTGCCCGCTGAAATTGCCGAGCAGGTAACTCAGGGCAATTAGAGTTGGGCAGCAAATGCTGGCCTTGCCAGCGATGCCCACATCCCAGGAAAGAATTTTAAAAAACCAATAGAGAAGAGAATAAAAACAGCAAAAGATCTGAATTAAAGCGCAGACCGAGGATTCTCAAAAACGACTGTGATCTGGATGAATGAACTAAGATTCGTTGGGTGGAATTTTCCTATCCAGCCTGTGGCAGGTGGGAGCGGAGAGTCCAACGGAAAGCAAAAAGGCAGAAAATCACTGGCGTAAAAACAGCTTGCAATTCTTTTGATGGTGAATTCATGGCAGCTTGGTTATCCCGCTGTCTAGTGGCATGAACAACATTTGCCTTCATTAACATCTCATGAATGCTTCTTAAAACACTCCAGTGGGAAACTATATTGGCCGCAAACCTGTTTGAAAATGAGTGGCATGCAGAAGTCAGACCTCAGCCCGCTCATGACTTTGAGGTGAGTGAAACATGCACAACTTACCTGCCATGGCACTGCACCACTCATGTTTAGATGAACACCACACTGCTGGGGCTGTAGAGTTAGTCTGCTCCTCCTCATTGTCCAGAAGGACACCACCGTGCCGTGGCACTCATACAGGCCTCCATTTTCAGACACTGACCAGTAGTGCAGCCAGGATTGGGGAGTGCAACGGTCTTCTGCTCCTGTCAGCTGACACAATTGTTCACAAGGCCACCGCGGTGTTGTGCTATTCAGGGAGAACTCCACATATGGGGCATGAGGGAAGGGTGGGGATGATGAACACAAGGGGGCAACGGGGAAGGAAGTCTGTGCAAGGACTGTGGCTCAGGAGTCACATGTAGACCAGACTAGGTAAGCACGGCAGATTTCTTTCCCTAAAGGACATTAGTGAACCAGATGGGCTTTACCGACAATTGACAATGGTTTCATGGTAAGAAGTTTAACAACACCAGGTTAAAGTCCAACAGGTTTATTTGGTAGCAAAAGCCACACAAGCTTTCAGAGCTCCAAGCCCCTTCTTCAGGTGAGTCATGGTCACTTCATGGTCATCAGCAGGTTCTTAATTCCAGATATTTTCTTTTATCGAATTCAAATTCCACCATCTGCCGTGGTGGGAATTGAACCCTGGTCCCCAGAACGTTAACTGAGTTTCTGGATGAATAGTCTAGTGATAACACCACTAGGCCATCGCTTCCCCTGGCTTACAGGAATTGCCTGTGGCTGATCAAGACCTCGAGGGCCTGGTGGGTGAAGCAGGATGCTGCCTTTTTCTTGAGGCTGCAAGCCTTGTTCTTCTGGTTGCCAGACATTTGTTCTCTTGGACACAGGTGGGCTGGAGAGAATGAAATGTATGTATTGGACTGGTGTTTGAATATGGCGCCCAGATCTTCAGAAGTTATGGCAGTGTGTAATGAATATTCAGAGAAGGTGTAAGTCTGGCAGGATAGCTCGCAAAGAGCTGCTAATGCATGCAAATGAGGCTCCCAGCCTTCCTCCTCATGAACTTTGTTACATCATGGGCGAGGTGTGTGGAAAATCACAAAATGGGATCTCGCCGGTGAGAATTGCGTTTCCTTTCTTTCGTGGGATTTTGCATCCATATCGCCATTTATACTAACTGTGTACAGTTCTGGTCGCCCTATTATAGAAAGGATATTATTAAACTAGAAAGAGTGTAGAAAGAATATACTAGGATGCTGCTGGGACTTGATTGTTTGAGTTAAAAGGAGAGGCTGGATAGACTGGGACTTTTTTCCCTGGAGCGTAGAAAGCTTTGGGGTGAACTTTTAGAGGTCTATAAAATAAAGAGGGGCATACATAAGGTAGATAGTCAACATCTTTTCTCAAAGGTAGGGGAGTCTCAAACTCGAGGGCATAGGTTTAAGGTGAGAGGGGAGAAATGCAAAAGGGTCCAGAGGGGCAATTTTTTCACACAGAGGATGGTGAGTGTCTGGAACAAGCTGCCAGAGGTAGTAGTAGAATTGAGTACAATTTTGTCTTTTAAAAAGCATTTCAACAGTTAGATGGGTAAGATGGCTATAGAGGGCCAAATGCGGGCAGTTGGGACTAGCTTAGCGGTTATAATAAAAAAAGGGCGGCATGGACAAGTTGGGCCAAAGGGCCTGTTTCCATGCTGTAAACCTCTATGACTCTATGGCTAATATAGAACATAGAACATAGAAAGCCACAGCACAAACAGGCCCTTCGGCCCACAAGTTGCGCCGATCACATCCCCACCTCTAGGCCTATCTATAGCCCTCAATCCCATTAAATCCCATGTACTCATCCAGAAGTCTCTTAAAAGACCCCAACGAGTTTGCCTCCACCACCACCGACGTCAGCCGATTCCACTCACCCACCACCCTCTGAGTGAAAAACTTACCCCTGACATCCCCCCTGTACCTACCCCCCAGCACCTTAAACCTGTGTCCTCTCGTAGCAACCATTTCAGCCCTTGGAAATAGCCTCTGAGAGTCCACCCTATCCAGACCCCTCAACATCTTGTAAACCTCTATCAGGTCACCTCTCATCCTTCGTCTCTCCAGGGAGAAGAGACCAAGCTCCCTCAACCTATCCTCATAAGGCATGCCCCCCAATCCAGGCAACATCCTTGTAAATCTCCTCTGCACCCTTTCAATGGCTTCAACATCTTTCCTGTAATGAGGTGACCAGAACTGCGCGCAGTACTCCAAGTGGGGTCTAACCAGGGTCCTATAAAGCTGCAGCATTATCTCCCGACTCCTAAACTCAATCCCTCGATTAATGAAGGCTAGTACGCCATACGCCTTCTTGACCGCATCCTCCACCTGCGAGGCCGATTTAAGAGTCCTATGGACCCGGACCCCAAGGTCCTTCTGATCCTCTACACTGCTAAGAATGGTACCCTTCATTTTATACTGCTGCTCCATCCCATTGGATCTGCCAAAATGGATCACCACACACTTATCCGGGTTGAAGTCCATCTGCCACTTCTCCGCCCAGTCTTGCATTCTATCTATGTCTCGCTGCAACTTCTGACATCCCTCCAAACTATCCACAACACCACCTACCTTGGTGTCGTCAGCAAACCTACCAACCCATCCCTCCACTTCCTCATCCAGGTCATTTATGAAAATGACAAACAGCAAGGGTCCCAGAACAGATCCCTGGGGCACTCCACTGGTCACTGACCTCCATGCAGAGAAAGACCCCTCCACAGCCACTCTCTGCCTTCTGCAGGCAAGCCAGTTCTGGATCCACAAGGCAACAGCCCCTTGGATCCCATGCCCTCTCACTTTCTCAAGAAGTCTTGCATGGGGGACCTTATCGAACGCTTTGCTGAAGTCCATATAGACCACATCCACCGCTCTTCCTTCGTCAATGTGCTTGGTCACATTTTCAAAGAACTCAACCAGGCTCGTAAGGCACGACCTGCCCCTGACAAAGCCGTGCTGACTACTTTTGATCATACTAAACTTCTCTAGATGATCATAAATCCTGTCTCTCAGGATCCTCTCCATCAACTTACCAACCACTGAGGTTAGACTCACCGGTCGGTAATTTCCCGGGCTGTCCCTGTTCCCTTTCTTGAATATAGGGACCACATCCGCAATCCTCCAATCCTCCGGAACCTCTCCCGTCTCCATCGACGATGCAAAGATCATCGCCAAAGGCTCCGCAATCTCCTCCCTCGCCTCCCACAGTAACCTGGGGTACATCCCATCCGGTCCCGGCGACTTACCAACCTTGATGCCATTCAATAGTTCCAACACATCCTCTTTCTTTATGTCCACATGCTCGATCCTTTCTGTCCTCCGCAATCCAGCAGTACAACCACCCAGATCCCTTTCCACCGTGAATACCGAGGTAAAGTATTCATTAAGCACCTCCGCCATTTCTAACGGTTCCGCACAAACTTTTCCCCCTTCACCTTTTAAGGGTCCTATGCCTTCACATCTCATCCTTTTACTCTTGACATATTTGTAGAAAGCCTTGGGATTCTCCTTAATCTTACCCGCCAAGGTCTTCTCATGACCCCTTCTCGCTCTCCTAATTTCCTTCTTAAGCTCCTTCCTACATCGCGTATACTCCTCTAAATCCTTAACACCTCCTAGCTCTCTGAACCTTCTGTACGCCTCTCTTTTCTTATTCACCAGGTTCATCACAACCTTCGTGCACCACGGTTCCCGTACCCTACCAACACCCCCCTGTCTCATCGGAACGTTGTCATGCAGAGCTCCAGACAAACATTCCTTGAAAATCCTCCACTTTCCTTCGGTACTTTTCCCCAAGAATGCCTCCTTCCAATTTACCCGTCTAATTTCCTCCCTGATGACACTGTATTTCCCTTTACTCCAGAGAAACACTTTCCTAGCCTGCCTGACCCTATCTCTTTCCAATGCTATCGTGAAGGAGATAGAATTATGATCGCTATCCCCAAGATGCTCACCCACCGAGAGATCCTCCACCTGTCCAGGTTCATTAGCCAGCACCAGATCAAGAACAGCCTCTCCTCTAGTAGGCTTATCCACATACTGTGTCAGGAAACTCTCCTGGACACACCTAACAAACTCCTCTCCATCCAAACCCCTAGCCCTAGGGATATTCCAATCTATGTTTGGGAAATTAAAATCTCCCATCACGACAACTCTGTTATTCCTACATCTCTCCAGGATCTGTTTCCCCATATGTGTTCAAAATTCCACCCTTAGTCTCCGAAATGGGAAATTCTGCCTATTGTTCGATGTGGCTTGGTTGATGAATCTATGGTGAGGTGGGAAGAAATAAAATTCAGTTTATCATGGCCATAACATTGGAAACAAGTCATCAAAAATAGATTAATGTTGTCAGTGGCTTCAATTTGAGAAATTAAGGATTCACTATTGCTATTTTGCGGTTACTGCAATGATTGCTGGCATTTATTTAGTATTTGGTGCATTTTTGTACTGTGTGTTCCGGTACAGATTATGAATTATATTAATCATAGAATCCCGACAGTACAGAAGGAGGCCATTCGGCCCATCAAGTCTGCACCAACAACAACCCCATCCTATCCCTGTAACCCCACATATTTACCCTGCTAATTCCCCCGAAACTAGGGTCAATTTAGCATGGCCAATCAACCTAACCTGCACATCTTTGGAGTGTGGGAGGAAACCTGAACACCCGGAGGAAACCCGCACAGACACGGGGAGAACGTGCAAACTCCACACGGACAGCGAGCCAAGGCCGGAATTGAACTCGGGTCCCTTGCACTGTGAGGCAGCAGTGCTAACCACTGTGCCACCGTGCCGCCCTTAATCTGATCTGGTTCCGCGGAGTTCAGTTACAATTCTCCACGATGAAAGACAAATCAGATCAATGTGAATTCTCGCAATCAGCAGGAATAAAAAGTGTGCTTTAACGTTAATGTGGCTTAAAAAATAAAATAAGCCAGTTGCTGTGTTGTGGAACTTGTCAGGCTCACCAGCACTGGCGTATGAAAGTGCTGTACATCAAAATAAACTTGAAATAGTTTTTGCACATTCTAGTACAGCTGTGGGATTCGGGGTCAGCAGCTGCCATGGCAACAAAAAGCCTTTCTCTCGAGAGGAGATATAAATGAAGTAACTACTTGAATAGTTTTATAAATCATACAACAGCAGCAATAGCAATGTCATTGTCTTAACAGAGGTTCTAATGGTCCATTGGGTGTTTAGTCAGCACAGGAAAACATTTATCAGAGGAATGTAGAACCTGCCCATCGGCCAGTGTTTTGATTTCCACATTACTAAGAAGCGCTGTGAAGTCAGCTAGAGTTCTCAAAGCCCTCTGGGGAATAATGCACGCAGCAGCATAAGTTATTGTCCATTTCTGGGAAGGTAATATTGTGAATAGTATTTCCTTTCTCTTCATTTTTCATTATTTCCTCTAACTGTGTTGTCCTCTTTAGATTCTCCTCCACTCTCATGTCTCACCCTAAAGAGAGAGAGATAAATATGCCAGTCCACTTCACCGAGCAATTCAGTGCAACTTACTGTGAAGGGGGTCTGCTATATTTAGGACTTGTCAACTTAGACTTGCATGAGCCATTGTGAGATTCCAGCTTGTTAAAGTTTGATCTTGTGATGGGGGGAAGAGTGGAAAAGCAGACATCATTGTGTGGAGGAAAAGGTGGATGGTAAGTTTTTCGTCATTCCACACTCCTCACAGCTGGGCGAAAAACATGGGGCGGGCACGGTGGCACAGTGGTTAGCACTGCTGCCTTACAGCACCAGGGACCCGGGGTCCGATTCCCGGCTTGGGTCACTGTCTGTGCGGAGTCTGTGCATTCTCCCCGTGTCTGCGTGGGTTTCCTCTGGGTGTTCTGGTTTCCTCCCACAGTCCAAAAATGAGCAGGTTATATTGATTGGCCAGGCTAAATTGCTCCTTAGTGTTAGGGGAGTGTCGTGGGGATTAGTAGGGTGGATGTGTGGTGTTGCAGGGATGGGGCCTGGGTGGGGTTGTTTTCGGTGCAGGCTCAGTGAGCCGAGTGGCCTCCTTCTGCACTGTAGGGATTCTATGTGATAGCAGAGTAATGGTCTGCCCATTTGACTGCAGAACGAGGCATGGGGATGATGACAACTCAAATGTTTCCTTGATGTCAAAAATCTTCAGTGATTGCAATTGTGACGCTCTTAGTGGAACAAATTCTTTGCCAGCAAAAATGTTGTGAATGATTTTCGCTTTAGGTGGCCTTTGGGTGAGTAGCAGGAGGGGCCCATCTCACCACCTGCTCAAAGTGAGAGGCCCAAGTTATTCCAATGAAAGATTCATTGCCTGAATTCTTGCTCTCTAGCCAAAAGTTGCATGATGGACGTAGAACACTGCAAGCTGCTTTGAAATGTACCTTCAACTCTAAGTGAGCAGAGAATTCTGGATAAAGACCTCAGCTTGGATACATACCTATGTGATCTTGCTGCAATGGGGAGAAAAAAATTAAACAGGTACCTATTAAACACAGGGTGGCAATTTTAACATCTTTTCACAGTATCTCATACAGAAAGGATTGCTGCTGTTTGAAATGCAGAAACAAAGGAGCCATTGCTGTGGAAAGAAGAGCTGTTTGGTGAAGAGCTGAAGATGTAACTATTAGAGTTAACAGGGGGGAACCAGTAGATGTGGTATATTTGGACTTTCAGAAAGCGTTTGACAAAGTCCCGCACAAGAGATTATCGTGCAAGATTAAAATGCATGGGATTGGGGGAAGTATATTGAGATGGATAGAAAACTGGTTGGCAGAGAGGAAATAAAGAGTAGGAATTAATGGGTGCTTTTCAAATTGGCAGGCAGTAACTAGTGGGGTGCCACAGGGATCGGTGCTGGGACCCCAGCTCTTCACAATATATATTAATGATTTGGATGAGGGAACAAAACGTAACATCTCAAAGTTTGCAAATGATGCCAAGTTGGGTGGGAGGGTGAACTGTGACGAGGATGTAGAGATCCTTCAGAATGTTCTGGACAGGATGAGTGAGTGGGCAAATCAATGGCAGATGCAGTATTATTTGGATAAATGTGAGGTTATTCACTTTGGAAGCAAAAACAAGAAAGCAGATTACTACCTGAATGGCTGTAAATTGGGAGAGGGGAGTGTGCAGAGAGACCTGGGTGTCTTTGTGCACCAGTCACTGAAGGTAAACATGGAGGTGCAGCAGGCAGTAAAGAAGGCAAATGATATGTTGGCCTTCATTGCGAGAGGTTTCGAGTACAGGAGCAGGGATGTGTTGTTGCAATTATACAGGGCCTTGGTGAGGCCACACCTAGAGTATTGTGTGCAGTTTTGGCCTCCTTTTCTGAGAAAGGATGTTCTTGCTCTCGAGGGAGTGCAGCGAAGGTTTACCAGGCTGATTCTGGGGATGGCGGGACTGATGTATGAGGAGAGATTGACTAGGTTAGGATTGTTTTCACTGGAGTTCAGACGAATGAGTGGGGAATCTCATCGAGACTTATAAAATTCTAACAGGACTAGACAGGATAGATGCAGGGAGGATGTTCCCGATGGTGGGGGAGTCCAGACCCAGGGGTCACAGTCTGAGGATTCAGGGCAGACCTTTTAGGACGGAGGTGAGGAGACATTTCTTCACCCGAAGAGTGGTGAGCCTGTGGAATTCATTACCACAGGAAGTAGTTGATGCCAAAACATTGAATGTCTTCAAGAGGTGGCTAGAAATAGCACTTGGGGCAAATGGGATCAGAAGTTATGGGGAGAAAGCAGGATTAGGCTATTGAGTTGGATGATCAGCCATGATCGTAATAAATAGTGGATCAGGCTCAAAGGGCCAAATGGCCTCCTCCCACTCCTATCTTCCATGTTTCTATGTTTCTATGTGTCAACAACCAAACAGGATGCTTGTGAGAGTTTGCTTTCTGTTAAAAGAAAGGGAACACAACAGTTCAGACTCTGAAAGATTTAAGGAATACAGAGTCTCCAAGGTTTGCCTTGATGGTGGTAATCGTATCTGGGAAAACCTGAACAGGGAGTGGAAGTATCATCAAAGATTGTACAATGCTCCTCCAGAAAATACTGTCTGAGTGAGTAAAGCTTATGACAAGATCATAGGTTTTCCTGTGCTTACTACTAAAGTCAATCAGGGTGCAGGAATTATTGGAAGTTTTCTACTTAAAGGTGGTGTCCTGATTTTTGTTGAGTGAGACAGGAAATTCAATCGTTATTCTTTGAGATACTGGATCCGCACAGTCACTGCTGCTGACAGATGACATGAATTTCTCTCTAGAAAGTTTGCTAAGTAAAAACATACTGATATGGGGCACTGGTGGAAACTGTTGAACCATTCTTTGGTATAGAGTTAATTTAAAATGTGGCTTAATTACCAGTCCTGAGCACTGCTGCCTCACAGCGCCAGGGACCCAGGTTCAATTCCCTGCTTGGGTCACTGTCTGTGTGGAGTCTGCACGTTCTCCCCGTGTCTGCGTGGGTTTCCTCTGGTTTCCTCCCACAATCCGAAAGATGTGCAGGTTAGGTGCATTGGCCATGCTAAATTCTTCCTCAGTGTACCCAAACAAACGCCGGAGTGTGGCGATTAGGGGATTTTCACAGTAACTTCATTGCAGTGTTAATGTAAGCCTGCTTGTGACAATAATAAATAAATTTTAAACTGTTGGTGATGTTCCTAATTTGCCAATTGAAGGTATACTTTTCTGATTAGGAAATTACTTGGCTGGAGATGAGGTATTGCCATCGCCTGTTATGTTGGGAAAGTCTGTTAAGGCTGTTGAAACAGAAATTGTACAGGAGAGGCAAAGTGACTTAGTAAAGTCCATGACTTTATGTAAACCTGTTATGCAATTCAGTCGCCAAAAGCTTGCTGCCGTTCACGCCAGCAGGATCTCGCGATCCCACCGACGATGCACCCTGCCGCAATTTTCCAATAGCAAGGGATGCGTTCGATGGGAAACCCTGTTGACAACGGCGGGACCACAAGATCCTTCCGCCTGCAAGTGGTCTGCCACCTCCTGCTTCCACGAAACACGCGGTGGAGTGGGAGGAAAATCCTGCCCTTTGTTACCTTTCAAGATACGTCCAAAGAGTCAGAAAACCGAGCCTGCTAATTGAAAAATGACACCAGAACCTCAGGAAGACAATGAAAAGTTCATGGTAGTTGGAGACAAGTTAAAGCTATCTGAGTTAAAAATGCAGGCAAAGCAGGAGCAGGATGTGATAAGACAGACAGCAACAGTACTCAAGCGAATGATGAAATGAAGGAAGAGAATGCTTTGAAAGAGAGTGGGAAAAATGAATCCAGTGCTAAAACTATGGAGATGTGAGAAAGGGTATTTGTTCTTGAATGTAAATTAAAATTCAAACTCAAGAGGCAAGAACTCTTGCTGGAATGGATTGAAATTAAACACAACAGGAGATAGTAAATCGAAAAGAGCTGAAGAAAATTTGTGAACTGAATAAGGAGCATTGAACTTTCTTAGCTGAGCATTGTTAAAATAACCTTAACAAAGTTCTTCAGGATAGACAAAATGAGGTAATGTTCCCCAAAATTGCACTGGGGTTCTATACTCTGGCAAAGATCCCGAATTGTATGTTAACGTTTGGTTCCTGCCTGAACCGCGTGATGAAGTTCCTCAAAGGATATGGAGAAGGACAAGGTAAGAGTGGAGCGATAAGTGGGCCAAAGGCTTTCAGCCCAAGGCCTGTTCCACTGCTGGGGATCATCCTCAAATTTCAAGCCCTTGGTTTCCCAAAGATGGATAATCAATAGTTTCTGGTTTTTGTTCCCCAATCCTCTCTATTCACAGCATTTCACTTATAGTTTTAACCATCCCCAAAAAAGGAGTGAATTCGAGCCTGATGTGAAGTGAAAATGTTTAAAGTTTCAAATGCGAATAAAAGCAGCCTCAAATTTGCCACGTTTAACAGCGGTGGGACAAAGGACAATCAATTGATCCGCTCTTGAGAGGTGGGTTGAATGCAGAAACCTTCCATGGAAGCTGCATGGCTTCATTTCCACTCCAAATCCAAGCCCCGGAAAATCGCCCTCTGACATATCAATTTGTTTGGAAGAATTAAACAATGCCATCTAAGGTTCAGGTTTGAATTCTTTTAGCATCCCACTTAAAGATTGGGAATGGTCTTTATCATAAAATAATTAAGCACTGATTTGTTCTTCATCTAAAAATGGAATGCTCAATTACCTCAGAGTCGCCAAACCACGCCTTAGGCTGTGATTCTAACACAGAACAGGGCGAGGAGATAGCCCTCAAATCTGCTTCAGCCCAAATAAGAATCAAACCCCTGTTGCTGCTACTCTCAGCTACAGGCTAGCTGTCTAACCAACTGAGCTAATATGCAGTTAATATGCTGTTGGAGGACATATGCTGCACATAAACTCACACTGGATGGACTTATAGTTCCAGGGCATGTTTTGGGAGGATCTTAGATTGTTTCATTTCTGAAGGAATGGGCCTGCAGCACAGATGATAATTGATGTCTGAGAGCTTTTAAACAACACAGCCTGGGTGTTATTTAATGGGGGCGACAGGGGTCTCAGACATTGGCAGGAGAGACAGTGAGAGCCCTGTATTGCGTCTCCTAGGGAAACCTCATTGAAGTAGGTGCCACTCAAGCATTTAACAAGTCAGCGACAAGCCTTCTCCCAGGATGAAGGTCCTGTTCGCTGAGTGCTGGCTAAGCCAAGGTCAGTACCCTTCTTGAACAGCACCATTACTGGTACTGCACCCACCCAAGGCCTGGGATCATGGACCCAACTCACAGATGAGTGATGCTGAGAGGGGGTTCACAGGGTGGGGGGGATTCTGGGTGAAGGGCAGGCGATTGACAGCAAGGGCAGGGGTATGACTCTCAGTGGGCTTTCTATTCTCGATGCCCAGTCCCTAACTCAGGCACTGAATGGCTCCTCCTGGGAGCCCACTAGCAAATGGCCTGGGGTGTGCTTGTTGTGTTCCCCTAGCTGCCTGCTAGTGGGGCAGGAAGACCATCCACACACTGACCAAAGCAATGTGGACGCACCCACACCCTTGATACCGCATACTACTCACACCATCTCCCAGGCACGGAAAGAAGCAGCCACTCCAGGAAGTGTGGGAAATGAGCAGGCCTGTAGGAGAGAGTGAAACAACGTGGTTCCAAGGCCCCCCTCCCCAGCTTACACCTGGCAAATGTCCAACCTCTGGAAAACAAGTTCGACGAACTTAGAGCCAGACTCACTTTTCAAAGTGAACTGAGAGACTGCTGTGTGCTCTGTTTCACAGAGACATAGCTCACTCCTGCTTCACTGGACAGTGCCACTGGACTGGACAGTGCCACTGGACTGGACAGTGCCACTGGACAGTGGCTTTTGCTACCAAATAAACCTGTTGGACTTTAACCTGGTGTTGTTAAACTTCTTACTGTGTTTACCCCAGTCCAACGCCGGCATCTCAACATCATCAGTGCCCTAAAACCAGAGGGCTTCTCAATCCACCAAATGGACCGTACAGCGGCCTCAGGCAAGGCTAGGGGAGGTGGGGTCTGCTTCCTAATCAACACCTCTTGGTGCTCAGACATAGCAACACTGGCGAGTTTCTGCTCCCTGGACCTAGAATACCTCAGACTAAAATGCCACCTCTACTATCTTCCACGGGAGTTCACCTCCGTTATCCTGACAGCAGATTATATCCCACCTCATGCGGACGTGAAGACTATGCTGGATGAAATATACATCATCACAAATAGCCTTGAGACGAAACATCCTGAGGCCTTGTTCATCGTGACTGGGGATTTCAATCAGGCCAAGATCAAGTGTTCCTACCAAGATACTACCATAAGATCGCCTGTCCCACCAGAGGCCCAAATATCCTTGACCACTGTTACACAACCATCAAACATGCCTACCGCCCTATTGCCCACCCACACTTTGGTAAATCAGACCACAAGGCTGTGCTCTTGCTCCTGGCTTACAAGCAAAAACTGAAGCAGGAGAATCCGATAAAGAAAGCCGTGCAATGTTGGTCTGAGGAATCGGATGATCTCCTATGGAATTGCTTCGAGTCAGTGGACTGGTCAATATTTAAAAACTCAGCTACCAACCTGAACGAGTACGCCACTACAGTAACTGACTTCATTAGTAAGTGTGTAGAAGACTGTGTGCCAAAGAAGCAAATCGCATTTCCCGACCAGAAACCATGGATGAACAGGAATATCCACTGCTTGCTGAAGTCCAGGTCTGAGGCGTTCAAGTCAAGTGACCCTGACCTATACAAGAAATCCAGGTACGATCTACAGAGAACCATCAACGATGCCAAGAGACAGTACCGGAGCAAGTTAGAGTTCCAGGCTAGCCACACGGACTCCCAGCAACTATGGCAAGTTCTGCAAGACAAAACAGGCTACAAGATGAAGGCATGTAAAATCACCGGCACCAACGCACCCGTCCCCGATGAGCTCAATGCATTCTATGTCCATTTTGAGCAAGAGGTCAGCGAGAGCACATCTTTCGCTCCAGAAGCCTTGGCCAAACCGGTGTCCAAGGTTACCATCGCAGACATCAGATCAGCCTTCTTGAAATTCAACCCACTGAAAGTGACTGGCCCAGCTGGGGTACCCGTACGAGTACTCAGATCCTGCAAGCTGCAAGCTGGCAAGGGTATTCGCAGACGTCTTCAAACTGCCCTTACATCTTCAAGACGATGACCACCATCCCTGTACCAAAGAAAAGCCAGGCAGCGTGCCTTAATAACTATCATCCGGTGGCTCTGACTTCCATCTTTATGAAGTGCTTCGAAAGGTTAGTCATGGCATGGATCATTTCCAGCCTCCCAGATTGCCTGGGATCCACTCCAGCTTGCCTATCACTGCAACAGCTCCACAGCAGACACCATCTCCCTGGCCCTACACTCAACCCTGGAACACTAAGATAACAAAGATTTATCTATTTATTGACTACAGCTCAGGCTTCAACACCATTATTCCTACAAAACTCATCTTCAAACTCCATGGCCTGGGGCTCGGCTCCTCCCTCTGTGACTGGATCCTAGACTTCCTAACCCACAGACGGCAGTCAGTAAGGATAGGCAACAACACCTCCTCCAAGATTATCTTCGACACCAGTGTCCCACAAGGCTGTATCCTCAGCCCCTTACTGTACTCCTTTTACACTTATGAGTGTGTGGCCAAATTCTGCTCCAACTCCATTTTGAAGTTTGCTGATAACACCACCGTAGTGGGTAGGAAGCATGATGGAGGACATGCCAATGTCTAGATGAAGTGAAAATGGTTGAGAGCTTCAGGTTTTGAGATGTCCAGATCACCAACAACCTGTCCTGATCACTCCATGCCAATGCCATAGTTAAGAAAGTCCACCAACGCCTCTACTTTCTCAGGAGGCTAAGGAAATTTGGCATGTCTGCTATGACTCTCAATAATTTTTACAGATGCGCTAAAAATCATTCTTTCTGGATGTATCACAGCTTGGTCTGGCTCTTGCTCTGACCAAGACCGCAAAAAACTACAAAGGTTGTGAATGTGGCACACTCAAACCAGCTTCCTATTCGTTGACTCATCTACAGTTCTCGCTGCCTCAGAAAAGCAGCCAGCATAATCAGGGACTCCACGCACCCCGGACATACTCTCTTCCACCTTCTTCCATCAAGAAAAAGATACAAAAATCTGAGCTCACATGCCAACTGACTCAAGAACAGCTTCTTCCCTGCTGCTATCAGACTTTTGAAAGGACCTACGATATATTAAGTTGATCTTTCTCTACAACCTAGCTGTGATTGTAACACTATATTCTGCTCCCTCTCCTTTCCTTCTCCCCTATGTACTCTATGAACAGTATGTTTTGTCTGTGTAGCACACAAGAAACAGTACTTTTCACTGTATAGCAATATGTGACAATAATAAATCAAATTCAAATTCAAATTCATGATTCTCTGAGGCCAGATCCTTTCTCACGATTGTCCTTATATCTAGGTACAGTCGTGACACCAATGTTGCCGACGCGGTGATGCACTCAGCACTAATGTTCCTTTGTTTCCCGCTGAAGCATTGCATCCCAGATGACATATACGACAGAAAGGACAGCCTTTAGAACAATTTTCGAGCCCTGAAGGGTGCTATTTTGGATGTTGCCTCCACCGACAAAAATTGAAAGTAGTATTTAATCCATTTATCAATAGAAATACAAAGATAAATTGCCACTGCTCTGTTAAGTAAATATAGGGAGAAACTCTAATAATTTGACAAATGTGCTCCGGCTTTATAATTAGAAAGCTCAAAGTCACTTCCTGTGTCAATGTTTTTTGTACCATCCATAATGTTCATTGGCAAAAGCATCAGATCAGCAATGTTTACAGAACTCTCTGCAAAGCCCTGGAATGAAAACAAAGTACACGATGACTGAAAAACAATTAGGTTTGCTTCAGAATGCATCTAATTATCAGGCAGGTCTTAATGAATTCATAGAATTCATAGAAACCCTACAGTGCAGAAAGAGGCCATTTGGCCCATCGGGTCTGCACCGACCACAATCCCACCCAGGCCCTACCCCCATATCCCTACACATTTACCCACTAATCCCTCTAACCTACACATCCCAGGACTCTAAGGGGTAATTTAGCATGGCCAATCAACCTAACCCGCACATCTTTGGACTGTGGGAGGAAACCAGAGCACCCGGAGGAAACCCACGCAGACATGAGGAGAATGTGCAAACTCCACACAGACAGTGACCCAAGTCGGGAATCGAACCCAGGTCCCTGGAGCTGTGAAGCAGCAGTGCTAACCACTGTGCTACCGTGCTGCCCTGGGCGGCACGCCCATGCTTACCCGCTTACACAAAGGAGATTACCTGATAATTCACTACTCATCAATGACCTACTGTGAAATCTTTAATATTTTAAGTTAAGTCAATGTGGCTCGAAGCTGAAATTGTTTTTTAAAAATGTTTTTGAATTGCATAGTTTCTTTGTTGTTTTAATGGGGACATAGAATTTCTCTTTACACTGTGGGTACATGCTGTAACTCCTTATCTTGGCTGAAGCCCCCTGAGAGAAAGGTTTTTTCTCCGCAGGGTGGGAAATAATAGGGAACGGCAGCTCGTCGCATCCCACCCACCCCCCCACTCCCCCGCCCCACTCCACTCCACTTTGTTTGAAATTGTATCATAAATAGGGGGAGCCAAATTATTTCTCTGCTTAAAAGTCTCTGTCGCTGCTTAATGGGTGGCACAGTGACACAATGGTTAGCACTGCTGCCTCACAGCGCCTGGTTCGATTCCTGGCTTGGGTCACTGTTTGTGCGGAGTTTGCACGTTCTACTCATGTCTGCATGGGTTTCCTCCGGGTGCTCCGGTTTCCTCCCACAGTCCAAAAGACATTCTGGTTGGGTGCAATTGGCCATGCTAAATTCTCCCTCAGTGTACCTGAACAGGCGGCAGAGTGTGGCGCCTGGGGATTTTCACAGTAACTTCATTGCAGTGTGAATGTAAGCCTACTTGTGACACTAATAACTTTAACTTTTTAAATTTTAAACTCTTACAATAGTCAGAGGTGTTAAAAAAATTCAAATTACTGTGTGTGTGTGTGTGTGTGTGCGGGGGGTGGTGGGGGGGGGGGGCGGAGTTTTCCCGCCCTGTCCACCACGGGAATCATAGTGGGCAGGGGGGTGGGCGGTGGGGTGGGGGGGACTATGCAAATGTCCGTTGACCCTGGGTGGGATTTTCCGGTTTTGGGGTGAGCGTGGCTGGAAAATCCTTTGAGGAATCAGCCCATCAAATCGTAGATTTAAGCTAATTAGTATTACCTCTTGCTGCAAATGTCGGCATTGTGGGAAACTTTCCTCCTCCTGCGTTGAGTCAAGCGAATGACTTGTCCCTTCAGAAACAAATTTGTGCAATCGTACATTTAACTAGCGACCCTGTAAACAAGCCATTGCAATCTGAACGGTGCCACACATTGGACGTCAACTAGGCTGATGCTTACACAAAGGAGATTACCTGATAATCAAGCAGGCAATGCAACAAGCTGAAACTAATTCACTACTCATCAATGACCTACTGTGAAATCTTTAATATTTTAAGTTAAGTCAATGTGGCTCGAAGCTGAAATTGTTTTTTAAAAATGATTTTTGAATTGCATAGTTTCTTTGTTGGGGGCGGTGGTGGGGGTGGGGGGGGGGGGGGGGGGGGGGCGGAGGGGCGGAGGTGGGAATACAGCTAAAAATCCAATCAGGGACAGGTCTTTCTTTAAAAAAGAAGGTCGACATCAAATTGTGTGTCGCAGAACAGTAATTTTCAATCGTGCCAAACTTAAATAGCTGTTTGTAGCAATCAACTACCTGAGGCAAGGTTAGTCAATCAGCGGTAACACTGAGGTATTGGAATGAAAACATGAGGCATTGTGAGTCACAACAAGGATTACAAACCGAGCAGAACGACAGGAAGCCCTCCTTGGGCCCAATAACGGTAGACCAGGGCAACAAGTTACGGAGATTGCTCCAGGACATAATTTTCGGACCCCCAATTGATTGAACATATGTGAGAGGGGGAAGGTTTGGAGCATTATGGAATTGAAAAGTCAGAAGATAATGGACAAATCCAAACATTGGAATGATGGGGGAAGGCAAGAAATGAGTGCAAAAGAGCAGTGCTTGGAGCCATGGGAACATGGGCACAGGAGTAAATCATTCACCACCCCCCTTGTCGCGTCTGTTCTAAGTGGTTTCATACAAAAGCAAAGTAAAGCTGATGTTGGCCGCACTAAAGGCTGAAAAATGCTGGAACTACTCAGCAGGTGTGGAGAAAGGAACTGAGTTTCGGGTCGATTACCTTTCAGAGTAATTGGATGGTTTGACTGTTCAGTTGCAGTTCTGGGGGTTTAATCTCTGGCCTGGGTTGGATTGAGGGGGAAACATGGTGCGTGGTGATTTCACCTCTGGATAGGTAAGCACAACGACAAGGAATTTTCTTGAATCCCACACGAGCTGATCCAGCCGTGAACCAAATCCAAGTGTCAATTGAAAACATCAGGGTGGTAAGAGCAATATTCTGATGTAATCACATTTAGCCTGAGATCGTTGAACCGAATAGATCATTCTCGCTGTTTGAGTCACCTTCCGTAGCTGTTAGAACCACAGGGTGGGATTTTGCGGTCTTGCTTGGGTGAGACCGGAAATTCCCGCCAAAATCAATGGAGATTTCTATTGTCGGACCCTCGCCTGCACTGATTCCGTGGCGGACGAGGTGGTAGAGTTCTGGCCATAGAATCCCTACAGTGCAGAAAAAGGCCATCCAGCCCATTGAGCTTGTACCGACTTTCCGAAGGAGCATCCCAACCAGGCCCTCCCCTCTGCCCTATTCCCATAATCCTGCTCATTTACCATGGCTATTCCCCCTGACCGGCACATCTTTGGACACTAAGGAGCAATTTAGCATGGCCAATCCACTTAACCCGCACACCTTTGGAGTGTGGGAGGAAACTGGAGCACCCAGAGGAAACCAACGCAGACACTGGGAGAACTTGCAAACTCCATACAGGCACTGACCCGAGGCCGGAATCGAACCTGTGTCCCTGATGCTGTGAGGCAGCAGTGTTAACCACTATGCCACCACCATCCATTCTTTCTACATTGATGGTGATGAGATAGTTGCCTGCCTTCAGTGAACTAGATATAGTCTGAACAACAGGAGATCAATCAACTGCCTCATTGAGACAAAAGCTGGACAGAAAGCTACACTGAGCTGCACGCAATAGAGACATCTGCACTTCATTTCCTTATTCACAATACCAGTGACTCAATATGATGGCAATCTGGGGCAAGTCTGGAAGAAAATAGAATGAGAGACCACAAACTGGCCCAGAATCTCTGACATGGCAGATATTGTGGGAGAATCTCAGTTTTTCCTTTGCTGATTAATCAAAAGAACTGTAGGCCAAATACCCTTGTGTATTCAAAATTATACAATTGAGATTGGCAAGCAATTTATCTTTATAAATGGAATGAGCTTACTCAAGTAGCAGAGCAATCTATATAACCGCGAGTTAGGAAATTATAGTGCCTTTCCTATTCAAATGAATCAAAAAGGATTCTCAGTAATCACCTGGAGAGTTGGTGCTGGGTTTTAATGGGTAGGAGTGGTGGGTTTGTTTTCTAGGACTGTCAGTTATGTCAATGTTGCCTGTGACCTGCAAAGCAGGCCAGAATAAATGAGTGCCCACATGTGCAGCACTGGCTGGCTTCTCAGAAGCTTCACACGCATTGCAGTTAGAGCAACCACAGATCGCTCTGGCGTGTTTATTAACAACAATGTGCCACTGGTGTGCAACCCTAAGACGATCCTCACTCAGGTAAACACTTGATTCCCGGATGGACGCCGTGATATTTTCACCCTGGAGCAGTCCGCCCGCCCAAAAGACTTTCCATCAGGAAGCAGAGCTACTGGCTGACTGCGAGGAGATAAGGGACCCCCACTTAAAATGTGCCTGATGCCACCTCTCAGAAACAGGAGGAAGGAGACACAGGAGGGGCACATTCAGTGCCATATCAATGCCAGACATGTCAACAGACAATCCGCTGGCATGCTAGAACATAGAAAATAGAACATTACAGCGCAGTACAGGCCCTTCGGCCCTCGATGTTGCGCCAACCAGTGGTACCAATCTAAAGCCCCTCTAATCTACACTATTCCAATATCATCCATATGTTTATCCAATAACTACTTGAACGCTCTCAACGTTGACGAGTCCACCACTGCTGCAGGCAGGGCATTCCACGCCCTTACTACTCTCTGAGTAAAGAACCTACCTCTAACATCTGTCCTATATCTCTCACCCCTCAATTTAAAGCTATGTCCCCTCATGCTAGCCAACACCATCCGAGGAAAAAGGCTCTCACTATCCACCCTATCTAATCCTCTGATCATCTTGTATGCCTCTATTAAGTCACCTCTTAACCTTCTTCTCTCTAACGAAAACAACCTCAAGCCCCTCAGCCTTTCCTCATACGATTTTCCCACCATACCAGGCAACATCCTGGTAAATCTCCTCTGCACCCTTTCCAACACTTCCACATCTTTCCTATAATACGGCGACCAGAACTGTACGCAATACTCCAAATGCGGCCGCACCAGAGTTTTGTACAGTTGCAGCATGACCTCCTGGTTCCGAAACTCAATCCCTCTACCAATAAAAGCTAACACACCGTACGCCTTCTTAACAACCCTATCAACGTGGGTGCCAACTTTCAGGGATCTATGCACATGGACACCCAGATCCCTCTGTTCATCCACACTACCAAGTATCTTACCATTAGCCCAGTACTCTATATTCCTGTTACTCCTTCCAAAGTGAATCACCTCACACTTTTCCACATTAAACTCCATTTGCCACCTGTCAGCCCAGCTCTGCAGCTTATCTATGTCCCTCTGTAACCTGCCACTTCCCTCCGCACTGTCTACAACTCCACCGACTTTAGTGTCATCCGCAAATTTACTAATCCATCCTTCCACGTCCTCATCCAAGTCATTAATAAAAATGACAAACAGCAGTGGCCCCAAAACAGATCCTTGCGGTACACCACTAGTAACTGAACTCCAGGATGAATATTTCCCATCAACCACCACCCTTTGTTTTCTTACAGCTAGCCAATTCCTGATCCAAACCACTAAATCACCCTCAATCCCATGTGTCCGTATTTTCTGCAAAAGCTTACCATGGGGAACCTTATCAAACGCTTTGCTGAAATCCATATACACCACATCAACCGCTTTACCCTCATCCACCTCTTTGGTCACCTTCTCAAAGAACTCAATAAGGTTTGTGAGGCACGACCTACCCTTCACAAAACCGTGCTGACTATCCCTAATCAAATTATTCCTTTCTAGGTGATTATAAATCCTATCTCTTATAATCCTTTCCAATACTTTGCCCACAACAGAAGTAAGGCTCACCGGTCTATAATTACCAGGGTTGTCCCTACTCCCCTTCTTGAACAAGGGGACAACATTTGCTATCCTCCAGTCTTGTGTATACTTTTTCCAATTGTTTCTGTCACAAACCCCCTGCAGATGCAGATGGAGTCAGGCAGCTCACATCCCCGCTCTTGACTGTTGAGTTGTTTGTCCTCTGGATGTTGGACCCACTGAGGTCACCGCAGAAGCCATTCTGCCTCCATCTGCAGCCTCCAGGCACAAGGCAACATGTTGGCTAATGAGTGGCGAGGCCACCGTGTGAGACAAGGAAAGGGCTTTGAGTGTCCTTCCCACTGCCATGTCTGCTTGTGTCATGATCCCTCTCATAGTCTTAGCCACACTTCCCTGCTACCATTGTGCTGCGGAGAACACTTTGCCACAGGTGCGTGAGGTGCTGAAGAGTGGATATCAGTCACCCTAATAAAAGTGACATCCAGAGCATTAAGGCCCATTCTATCAAATCTCTCATTATCAGACACTTGTGCCATGAATCAATACAGTGAACCTTTATTACACCACTCTAAGGCAAGTGTGTCCTTCCTTAGGGATCAAAACTGTATACAGTGTTCCAAGTGCACTCAAAACAAAGCCCTGTACAATTGCAGCAAGACTTCTTTACTCTTATACTCTGTCCACCTTGCGATAAAGGCCAGCATGCAAAAATAACAACAACTCGTATTTTATAGCAACTTTAATGCAATAAAACATCCAAAGGCACTGCTCAAAGCTTTTTGGCACCCAGCCACCTGAGCAAATATTAGGATGGATGGCCAAAAGTTTGGTCAGCACGGCGGGTTTGAGGGAGTGTCTTAAAGGAGCTAAGTGAGATAAAGAGGCAGAAAGGCTTAGGAGGGAATTCTAGAGCTTAGGTCCGAGGCAATTGAAAGTGCCACCACCAATGGTGGAGAAATTAAAAATGGGGATGCTCAAGAGTCCAGGGTGGCATGGTGGCACAGTGGTTAGCACTGCTGTCTCACAGCTCCAGGGGCCTGGGATCGATTCCCAGCTTGGGTCACTGCCCTTGTGGAGTTTGCACGTTCTCCCCGTGTCTGCTTGGGTTCCCTCTGGGTGCTCCGGTTTCCTCTCACAGTTCAAAGATGTGTGGGTTAGGTTGATTGGCTCTGCTAAATTGCCCCTTAGTGTCAGGGGGATTAGCAGGGTAAATATATGGGGTTACAGGGATAGGGCCTGAGTGGGATTGTTGTTGGTGCAGGCTCAATGGACCGAATGGCCTCCTTCTGCACTGTCGGGATTCTATGATTCTAGATGAGCACTGATATATTGGTTATGTGTAGGAGGTGTTTTGTTTAATTGAGACAGACTGTAGCTCAGTGGGCACAGGAGTTATAGATGCATTTGGTGCGAGTTAGAAGATGGGCAGCAGAATTTTGGATCACCTCCAGAGTAGAATGTGGGAGGATGCCCAGGAGTACATTGGAATGGTGAGTAACAAAGGCATGAAGAAGGGTTTCAACAACAGTTGAGCTGAGGCAGGGGCAATGACAGGTAAGATTACAGTGGACTGTCTTAGTAACAGCAGGAGTATGTGACAGAAAGCTCACCTCCGGATCAAAAATGACCCAGGTTACAACAGCCTGGTCCAGCTTCAGATGGTTGCCAGGGAGAGAAACAGAATGGTGATGAGTGGGCAGAATTTGTGCTGGGAACAGTGGACAATGGCTTTAGTCTTCCCAATATTTAACTGAAGGAAATTTCTGTCTATCAAGTACTGAATGCCAAATTATCAGGCTGAAGATATAGAGACAGTGGAGGGATTGAGAGATGTGGTGGTGACTGGTAGCTGGGTGCCACCAGCATTGTAATAATTCTTATTCACCAGTGAAGGAAAAAATAACAACACATTTATTTACAACTAAAGACTATACAGAGGTTTGCAGCCTGGATGTAGAAGAAAAGATCATCCAGAAAGACGCAGACCATTTGAGAGAGCAAGAGTTGTCCCAGCAGCCAGTACTGCCAATCAGAGCTACATTGCCATCTGGGAATCTTGTCAACTATCCAAGCACTGAACTCCCTGGTCATCCTGTTACAGGTGCAACCATCGTCTCAATGGAAACAGATGGGACTGAGATGTCTGTGCTTGAAGAGACACCTGAGTTTGTGGTTTCTACTAGCAGCAACCCAGAAGCAGTTGCTGGCCCTCCCACAGTCCAAAGACACTGTGGAGCCCAGCTGAGGAGTTTCACCACTCCATTAGGAATCAGATGCCACCTGAACGATTTAATTTCTAATGGACTGGATTCATGTTCAATTATCTGAGACTGAGTAAATTGAGTATTGACACTTGTATAAAGGGACTTAGAGAGGGAGGGATGTGGTGATTGTCCCTTTAAGGATCAATCTGAAGAGTAAGGGTCACATGACTCAGAGAACCAATCGGACAGCTGGGTGGGGGGATCACCCTGGTAAGCTTGCTGACTGATTTTCTCTTCTAAATCTTCTTGGTTTATTTGTGACTTTATTTGCTTCCTGCTTCACTACTAAATCTTTGTTTTTGGCACAACTGCTGACTGCAGATCCTGCCCTAACTGGTGAACGGCACCATTTTGCCTGCTTCATAACCCTTTTCAGTGCTCACCATTTCCAATGCTGTCTCCAACATAGAACCATAGAAAATTACAGCTCAGAAACAGGCCTTTTGGCCCTTCTTGTCTGTGCCGAACCATTTTATGCCCATTTTATACACTTGCTTAAAATTTATAACTGCCTCTGCAAGTAACTTCCATTGAATCATTATTCACCCCGCAGACTAATCTATCCTGCAGCATATCATTCAAAGTGGCTCTAAAGTCACAGTGCTCCAAAATTTGCTTCAACTTGGCGATATAAGTCACAGTGGTTCGCACTGCTGCCTCACAGCTCAGGGACTCAGGTTCGATTCCCGGCTTGGGTCACAGTCTGTGTGGAGTTTGCACATTCTCCCTGTCTCTGCGTGGGTTTCCTCTGGGTGCTTCGGTTTCCTTCCACAGTCCAAAGATGTGTGGGAGGAAAGAGGGTTGAAAGGGAAGACGATTGGCAGGAGTATAGCCCAGGGCCCTCCAGCTTGGGGACCCTGGGTTTCTGCAGTCCATCTGACACCCCCCTCCCTGTGGGCGACACACCTCCACCCCCTGGCACTGAGGAGGGAAACAGTCAAACGTCTGTGCTGCCCAAAAACAAGTCTGGATCCTCAAGTTCCCAGCCCCCCAAAGGGTGCCCACAAGGTCAACTCAGACAAAAGAGAGTGGAAGTCATTAGGCCACCTCAACTTCAACTGCGGACCCTGGGGACACACCTAGAAGTAGTGGGAGATTGAGAAACCACAGGCATTTAGTGAACACGGGTGAACATTAGCTATAGTGTAGATAGGCCACCACTTTGTTTGAAATAAATTTCACTTTGTTCACCCACAGAGTTTCCATGCTGTCTGTTCATGCCACCGAGCTTGGGAGTACCACAGCGCTCACTTGATGCCTCATCCCTGTGGAGTGTGAGAATGGCAGTGCCATGCCCCTTCCACCCTCCTGCCAGCCCCCACTAAGGAAGGACACTCCCTCAGCTGCGATATGGACTGGAACCCAGGAAGAAAGACACGGGAAGCGCTGCCTGCATTCCAAGCTTAACACCTCCTTTAGACCAAGGGGCACTCCGACATGAAGGGGAAGTGAGGCCCTCAAGCACTCCCCCCGATCCCTCTTCCCAAAATAGAGATTCTGGGAACCCATCTGCAACCCTGAGTTGAACATATCTGTATCCCCTGTGTCCTCGCTCTTCTCTGGTGCCCCCTGAGCAGTGCCCATCACGGAGAGGGTTGGCGCTCACCTCCGAAATCCGCTTCAGAGGTGAAGGTGCCAGGTTCACACTTCTGCCAACCTGTTTTAAATGGCACTGGAGTGGTGTCATGCCAGGTCCCTCCCTCATATCCGGTGAGGGAGCGAAGTCCCAGAGAGAGTGCTCGTGAATGACACATTAATGTATTAAAATGAGCTTACTGCAGTCCTGCGACATGTTTCTCGCCACTCCACCAGCAAGGGGCTGGATAGATAGGAACTCGGAAACTCTCTGGTTTTAAGCACACACCACTATCCCTGCAGATGGAGAGTGCAGGCTCAAAATCACCCTCAATGTTTCAGGTCTGTAGTTATCCTGCCAGGCCTGCTGAGTATTTCTAACACTTCTTGTATTTATCCCAAGAACCACTTTTCTTGCGCAGCAACCTTTCATATGGCTCTTTACTGAATTACTTTCGCAAGTCCAAGTATGGCACAATACGTTTATGATCACTCTTTCCCAGGGGTTTCCTTTGCTATGAGATTAGAAATTGACCCTGTCTTGTTACACAAAGCAAGATCCAAAATAATCTCTTCCATGGTTTGTTCCATGCTGTATTGTTCAAGGAAACTGCCCTAAAAAACCTTTCATGAACTCATCCTCTAAACTATGTTTGTCAATTTGATTTGACCAGGCCGGATGAAGATTAAAATTTCCCAACGGTATTGACTTGCCTCTGTTACAAGCTCCTCTTAATATTTCAATAATGCTCTGTCCAACTGTATCGGGGGCCCATAACCTAAACTCACCAGCAATTTCCCACCTTTCTTCTTTCTTATCTCCACCCATACTGATTTGACTTATTGCCCCTCTGAGCCAGGAAGGAGGATGTAATGATTTTGATCAGGCAATTGAGGTTGGCATGCTTGAATATGAACTCCCTGCAAAATTGACTGGGCCTGGCAAGGCGTGCCATTTACAGGTCCAGGCAGCGGGCAATCGAGGGGGTCGTCCAACCTGACTGTCTGCCGCTCTACCGCGGCTATATTCACGGCAGGGTGTCCCTGGAAAGGGAGCATGCAGTGTCCGAGCACACCGTTGATGCCTCCGTGCCCGCTGGGCACCACAGGGACTGGTGTGTATTATTGACCCTCTCAATCACATTTTAATTTGATGTTTTAAGTTTCCTTTCTGCTTTGTCTTTTGTTTTGGGCAGTTCCCCTCCTTTTAGGGAGCTGCCCCTTTTGAGTTGTCCCTAAATTAGTTTGATTTTGTTTATTTGGTTGGACACAAAAAGATGTCCCTGCCAAATTGATGGGCCAATCAGGGAGCCCCGTCCTCCGTACTTAAACAGGCGTGTCAGTTCCTCTGGCACTCCGGATGTAGACTGTGTACTGGAAGCACTCTGTTTAGTGTTGTTGGATCTTGTAAATAAAGGAATTTTGGTGAAGGGACTTCCGTCTCTGAGTACTTGTTACAGAGGATTTCAACATCATTTCTGCCACTTTGCCAAGGTGAATTCACTCAGCTCGAACATGGATTTTCCTAATCTGAATGGCTCAGCTGATTATTTAGGGAACTCATCGAGCTGTTGAGATCACACATATCCTTCTCTTCATTGTTGAGTAACCCATTGCAATTGGGCAGGACAACTCTCCAAGTTGCTGAAATTAGGCCTCCCACGGCTAGGTGGTGCTATGATGGAAAGGTAGATAGTAGAGGCCAGGAACTTGCTAGACGTTGGAATGACTTCATCTGAGACCTTTTATTTACCTCGAACTTTAAACGGCTCCAAACCAGCATAGCCAAAGGGAGTGCGCGATGCTGGGGATGACACAGCAATTCAGAAAAAGGGATGGGATAAGGTTAACCGACTGAAGTTTACGGCATTTGCGGGAACAGTGCTTACAGTTACTTTGGTTTCACGGTTTAAATGAAAACAGCTTAAATTGATTTATTTAAATCCAAACATACCAAATGGATGCTGCAGACTGCGTATTTCATGGAGGTCTGTGTGTAATGCTTTATTTTTTTTTCATTTTTACTGAGTGAGTACAAGTTTAGAAATAGAAACCATATTACCTCCCCACAGTGAAGTTTTTATTTAAATACCAGTTTGATCTTTTGATTCCAAGAGTACATTATCACAAATTTAAAATTGGATGCTCAGCCATGATCATAATGAATGGCGGGGGGGGGGGGGGGGGGGGGGAGGGAATCGGGCTCAAAGGGCTGAATGGCCTATCTCTGCTCCTATTTTCTATGTTAAAATGTGCCTGAACGGTTGGGTTTTAACTGCTCAGACTGGGTGTCTCACAACTTCAGCACTTTGACAGAAATTGGGGATTGAAAGACTTCCTCCATTCTGCTCACTTTCCTGCTCCGAGGCAACGTTTAGATATATCACTTATTGCCAATAGTTGATGAATACATAGAAACATAGAAAATGGAAGCAGGAATAGGCCATTCGGCCCTTCGAGCTGATCATGGAGGAATTCAGAGTGCTTGAATAATGGCTGCTACATTATTTGCAATAGCATAGTGCTTACGTTACTGGATTAGCAATCCAGAGAATAATGGCTGAATTTTACCATGGTCTTTGGAACCTTTTTAAAGTTTATTTATTAGTGTCAGAAGTAGGCTTACATTAGAACATAGAACATAGAACAGTACAGCACAGAACAGGCCCACGATGTTGTGCCGACCTTCATCTGAAACCAAGATCAAGCTATCCCACTCCCTACCATCCTGGTGTGCTCCATGTGCCTATCCAATAACCGCTTAAATGTTCCTAAAGTGTCTGACTCCACTATCACTGCAGGCAGTCCATTCCACACCCCAACCACTCTCTGCGTGAAGAACCTACCTCTGATATCCTTCCTATATCTCCCACCATGAACCCTATAGTTATGCCCCCTCGTAATAGCTCCATCCACCCGAGGAAATAGTCTTTGAACGTTCACTCGATCTATCCCCTTCATCATTTTATAAACCTCTATTAAGTCTCCCCTCAATCTCCTCCGCTCCAGAGAGAACAGCCCCAGCTCCCTCAACCTTTCCTCATAAGACCGACACTCCAAGCCAGGCAGCATCCTGGTAAATCTCCTCTGCACTCTTTCCAGCGCTTCCACATCCTTCTTATAGTGAGGTGACCAGAACTGCACGCAATATTCCAAATGCGGTCTCACCAAGGTCCTGTACAGTTGCAGCATAACCCCACGGCTCTTAAACTCCAACCCCCTGTTAATAAAAGCTAACACACTATATGCCTTCTTCACAGCTCTATCCACTTGAGTGGCAACCTTTAGAGATCTGTGGATATGGACCCCAAGATCTCTCTGTTCCTCCACAGTCTTCAGAACCCTACCTTTGACCCTGTAATCCACATTTAAATTAGTCCTACCAAAATGAATCACCTCACATTTATCAGGGTTAAACTCCATTTGCCATTTTTCAGCCCAGCTTTGCATCCTATCTATGTCTCTTTGCAGCCTACAACACCCCTCCACCTCATCCACTACTCCACCAATCTTGGTGTCATCAGCAAATTTACTGATCCACCTTTCAGCCCCCTCCTCTAAGTCATTAATAAAAATCACAAAGAGCAGAGGACCAAGCACCGATCCCTGCGGCACTCCGCTAGCAACCTGCCTCCAGTCCGAAAATTTTCCATCCACCACCACCCTCTGTCTTCGATCAGACAGCCAGTTACCTATCCAATCGGCCAACTTTCCCTCTATCCCACACCTCCTTACTTTCATCATAAGCCGACCATGGGGGACCTTATCAAACGCCTTACTAAAATCCATGTATATGACATTAACCGCCCTACCTTCATCAACACACCTAGTTACCTCCTCAAAAAATTCTATCAAATTTGTGAGGCACGATTTGCCCTTCACAAATCCGTGCTGACTATCCCGGATTAATCCGCATCTTTCTAAATGGTCGTAAATCCCATCCCTAAGGACCTTTTCCATCAATTTACCAACCACCGAAGTCAGACTAACCGGTCTATAATTACCAGGGTCATTTCTATTCCCTTTCTTAAACAGAGGAACAACATTTGCCACTCTCCAGTCCTCTGGCACCATCCCCGTGGACAGCGAGGACCCAAAGATCAAAGCCAAAGGCTCTGCAATCTCATCCCTCGCCTCCCAAAGAATCCTAGGATACATTTCATCAGGCCCAGGGGACTTATCGACCTTCAGTTTATTCAAAACTGCCAGGACATCCTCCCTCCGAACATCTATTTCCTCCAGCCTATTAGCCTGTAACACCTTCTCTTCCTGAAAAACATGGCCCCTCTCCTTGGTGAACACTGAAGAAAAGTATTCATTCATCACCTCGCCTATCTCTACTGATTCCATACACAAGTTCCCACCACTGTCCTTGACCGGCCCTAACCTCACCCTGGTCATTCTTTTATTCCTCACATAAGAGTAAAAAGCCTTGGGGTTTTCCTTGATCCGACCCGCCAAGGACTTCTCATGTCCCCTCCTAGCTCTCCTCAGCCCCTTTTTCAGCTCGTTCCTTGCTAACTTGTAACCCTCAGTCGAGCCATCTGAACCTTGTTTCCTCATCCCTACATAAGCTTCCCTCTTCCTTTTCACAAGACATTCCACCTCTTTCGTGAACCACGGTTCCCTCACTCGGCCATTTCCTCCCTGCCTGCCAGGGACATACCTATCAAGGACACCCAGTATTTGTTCCTTGAAAAAGTTCCACTTTTCATCAGTGCCTTTCCCTGACAGTTTCTGTTCCCATCTTATGCCCCCTAATTCTTGCCTAATCGCATCATAATTACCTCTCCCCCAATTGTAAGCCTTGCCCTGCCGTCCGGCCCTATCCCTCTCCATTGCAATAACAAAAGACACCGAATTGTGGTCACTATCTCCAAAGTTCTCTCCCACAACCAAATCTAACACTTGGCCCGGTTCATTTCCCAGTACCAAATCCAATGTGGCCTCACCCCTTGTCGGCCTATCCACATATTGTGTCAGGAAACCCTCCTGCACACACTGCACAAAAAGTGCCCCATCCAAACTATTTGACCTACAAAGGTTTCAATCAATATTTGGAAAGTTAAAGTCCCCCATGACAACTACCCTGTGACCCCCACACGTATCCATAATCTGCTTAGCAATTTCTTCCTCCACATCTCTATTACTATTTGGGGGCCTATAGTAAACTCCTAGCAACGTGACCGCTCCTTTCCTGTTTCTAACTGCAGCCCATATTACCTCAGTGTGCATATCCCCCTCAAAGTGCTTTTCCGCAGCCGTTAAACTATCCTTGATTAACAATGCTACTCCTCCACCTCTTTTACCAGCTTCCCTACACTTACTGAAACATCTATACCCCGGAACGTCCAACAACCATTCCTGTCCTTGTTCTACCCACGTCTCCGTAATGGCCACAACATCGTAGTCCCAAGTAGCAATCCACGCCCCAAGTTCATCCACCTTGTTCCGGATGCTCCTTGCATTGAAGTAGACACACTTCAACCCATCTTCCTGTCTACCGGTACCCACCCTTGACCTTGATACCTTCCCCAATACCTCACCACCCTCAACACTGACTTCTGGACTACAACTCCTTTTCCCACTCCCCTGACAAATTAGTTTAAATCCCCCTGAAGAGCCGTAGCAAATTTCCCTCCCAGGATATTGGTGCCCCTCTGGTTCAGGTGCACCCCGTCCTGTTTGTAGAGGTCCCACCTTCCCCAGAACGTGTTCCAATTATCCACGTATCTGAAACCCTCCCTCCTGCACCATCCCTGCAACCACATGTTTAAGTGCACTCTCTCCCTGTTCCTCAACTCGCTATCACGTGGCACCGGTAGCGTACCAGAGATGACCACATGTTTTGTCTTTGCTCTCAGCTTCCAGCCGAGCTCCCGAAATTCCTGTTTTAAATCCCCGTCCCTTCTCTTACCTATGTCGTTGGTACCAATGTGTACCACGACTTGTGACTGTTTCCCCTCCCCCTTAAGAATCCGGAAAACACGGTCCGAGACGTCACGGACCCTGGCATCCGGTAGGCAACAAACCATCCTCGAGTCTCTTTTGCTGCCACAGAACCTCCTATCTATCCCTCTAACTAACGAGTCCCCAATAACTATTGCCCTCCCGCTCTCCTCCTTACCCTCCTGAGCCACAGGGACGGACTCAGTGCCGGAGATCCTCTCACTGCGGCTCACCACTGGTATGTCGTCCCCTTCAACCGTATCCAAAGCGGAATACTTATTGCTAAGGGGAACGACCACAGGGGATCCCTGCACCGACTGCTTCTTCCCAGCCCCTCTCACCGTCACCCATCTATTTTCATTCCGCGGAGTAACTGTATCCCTGAAGCTTCTGTCTATGGCCATCTCTGCATCCCTAATGATCCTAAGTTCCTCCAACTCCAGCTCCAGTTCCCTTACACGGTTTTGGAGGAGCTGCAGATGGATGCACTTCTCACAGGTATAATCAGCAGGGACACTGACGTCGTCCCTCACCTCGAACATAGTGCAAGAGGAACATTGCACTGCCTTCACACCCATCCCCTCTAGATACCTTGCCAGTACCAGGTAGAAACAGCAAAAAATGAATTAACTCACCCCTGCTCGCCCAAGCCCTGTGAGCCAAAGCCCTACAGCTTTCACTCTGCCTCCTGCTCACTCTGCTGCCCGCTAACGATGCTGCCCGCTCAAAAGTGCGGCCTACTTTTAAACCCTCCAAAAACCTTCCCAGACTCCTGCTGGGCCCACTTCCTGTTTTAAAAAAAAACCTCCGATTTTTTACACAAATTTAACTTAAAATAAATAAATAAATGTAGTGAACAAACCAACTGCCTTCTCCTCAGCCTGGTCCTGTGGAACAATTAACACTGTAATGATGTCACTGTGAAAATCCTCTAGTCGCCACACTCCAGCGCCTGTTCAGGTACACTGAGGGAGAATTTAGCATGGCCAATACACCTAGCTAGCACGTCTTTCAGATTGTGGGAGGAAACTGGAGCACCTGGAGGAAACCCATGCAGACATGGGGAGAACATACAGACTCCACACAGACAGTGACCCAAGCGGGAATCGAACCCAGGTCCCTGGCACTGTGAGGCAGTAGTGCTAACCACCATGCCACCCTACTATCGCCAGTCCAGGGGGTAATTGGGGTGTACTTGACAGTGGTGGGGCCAGCTGGATGATTTTCTACAGACCACCTCCAAAGTGGCTGCTATTGGACAGTGGGCATACTCTTAATGCTGCTGGCCCAATCAGAATGCTGGAGGCTCTGAAGCCTCCACAATGCCCCTGAAAGTGGTAAGCCCCGCTGAGAGAGGGAAATGACCTCGGGTCTCCCTTGGAATGGAGATAGCCTCAAGCATGTAAGTATAAATCAAAATCTAGGGGACTGAGGGTGGTTGGCCTGATGGGACAGAGGGGAAGCCTCTCCTTAGGGATCATAGAATTAAATCATGGAATCCCTACAGTGCAGAAGGAAAACATTTGGCGCATTGAACCTGCACCGGCAACAATCCCACCCAAGCCCTGTCCCTGTAACCCCACATATTTAGCCTGCTAATCCCCCTGACACAAGGTCAGTTTAGCATGGCCAATCAGCCTAACCCGCACATGATTGGACTGTGGAGGGAAACTGGAGCACCCAGAGGAAACCTACGCAGACACGGGGAGAATGTGCAAAATCCGGACAGTCACCCAAGACCGGAATTTAACCCGGTCCCTGGCGCTGTGAGGCAGCAGTGTTAACCCACAATGCCACCGTGTCGCCCCAATCATTGAGATTGCAAGGGCTCCTTTTTGTGCCCACCCCCTCACCTTTGGGCCCAGGAGCTTCCAGTTCTGATGGTTTCCTCAGGTTACATAGAAAAATATCCTGGCATAAATCAGCTCTTAGTCGGGCCTTTAATTGGATCAGGGATCTGCTGCCTCACAGCCCATTGCTGGGAAACCTTTCTATCAGTGTGGCTAAGTTGTGAGGTGTTCCAAGGTGTCACCCACCCCACCATCTCCGTTCCTGACACCTGGGGGCAGTGAAGTTAAGTCCTGTGAGTTCAAATCCCATGATGGCTGTTTGATTAAGTCAAGTTAGTTTTAAAAAATCTGGAGGTAAAATACTGGTGTCAGTAAAAATGATCATGAGGTTATCAAATTGTTATAAAACTCAACTGATTCACTGATGTCCACTAAGGAAGGAAAACTGCTGTCCTGAAGGAAGGAAAACTGCTGTCCTTAAGATAAAGGCAAAATACTGTAGATGCTGGAATCTGAAATAATAACAGAAAATGCTGGAAAATCTCAGCAGGTCTGACAGCATATGTGGAGAGAGAATAGAACCAATGATTCAAGTCAGGATAACCTTTTGTCAGAGCTGCTCTGGTGAAGGGTCATCCAGACTCGAAACATTGTCTTTGTTCTCTCTACAGATGCTGTGAGACCTGCTGAGTTTCTCCAGCATTTTATGTTTTTGAGCCTGCTGTCCTTATTTGGTCTGTATGTGATTCCTGATCCACAGTAACATTGCTGGCTCAGAAGCTACTGAACAAGCCAGTCAATGAATGGATAAAAAATGTTGATCTTGTTAGTGACAGGGGGTATGAGTAACAACATGCTAGTTTTCTGATCATGATCATGAATTATACAGTAAATGGTAGAACCCTTAGGAGTATTGACAGGCAGAGAGATCTCGTACATGAAAGTGGCATCGCAGGTGGATAAGATAGTCAAGAAGGCATACAGCATGCTTGCATTCATCAGTTGGGGCATTGAGTATAAAAATTGTCAGGTCATGCTGCAGATGTACAGAACCTTACTGAGGCCTCATTTGGAATATTGTGTACAATTCTGGTCGCCACACGACCAGAAGGACGTGGAGGCTTTGGAGAGCGTACTGAAGAGGTTTACCAGGATGTTGCCTGGTCTGGAGGTATTAGCTATGAGGAGAGGTTGGATAAACTTGGTTTGTTCTCACTGGAATGACAGCGGTTGAGGGACGACTTGATAGAGGTTACAAGACTATGAGTAGAATGGACAGAGTGGATAGTCAGAATCATAGAATCATAGAAACCCTACAGTGCAGAAAGAGGCCATCTGGAAAGAAGCTCTTTCCTAGGGTAGAAAAGTCAAGTACTAGGGGGGCACGTTTTTTACACAGAGAGTGGTGAATGTCTGGAACCCGCTGCCCAGGGAGGTGGTGGGAGCAGGTATGATAGTGGCATTTAAGGGGCATCTAGACAAATACATGAATAGGATGGGAATGGAAGGATACGGACTCCCTATGTGCATACGGTTTTTGTTAAGGCAGACATCATGATCGGCACAAGCTTGGAGGGCCGAAGGGCCTGTTCCTATGCTGTACTTTTCTTTGTTCTTTGACTCAATGTTCTTCTCGACATGGGGGTCATTAAAAGGAAGAACTCAGAGGCTGGCAACTATTCAGGTTTGGTGTAGCATCCTGAGGTGTGGATAGCTGAAAATGTCACTGCTGATTCAGAAACCCAATGATCTGAGAATGTTTAGTCGAAAAACGCTACAATGTTTAATTGGGTTATCAACACATGTTCCAATGTGACATCTGAAGAAATTCCAAACATATGCATTGGAAATCACGCAGATATAATTGAAGAAATATGTCATAACACAAACGGAGACTTTTTCAAAGAAGAATGAGGTCTTGTGACATTTGTTTTGTGCGTGACATGGAAGCATTGACCAGCACGTGAGGATTTCACAAGTATTGTTAAACTGACTTCACTCCAACATTGACTGATCTCAGTTCCGCAGAAAAGTGGTGTTTAACAGAAATACATCTGAATTTACTAAAGAGTTTGGACAACTTTTGGATAGGTTTCAGTATTGATATTGGTGTCCATTGACAAAGGTGATCTGGGAAGGAGGTGCAGACTAGCTGACTGGCATAAGACTCAGTCTGAGTATCCATACCAAAAAAGAATAGAAGCTTTACAAACTTTTGTTTTTAAGATGGAGGGTTGAAAAATGGGCAATGCTGTGAGAGATTCCAATCAGGGAATCGAGCGACTTTTCCTTTTCAGTATATACCGTAAGCACGATGCAGTCAGTAATGTGGTCAGGTGCGGCATACACAATAAAATTCATTCTTTCCTCTTCAGTGATGCACCAAAGTGACTGCGACGGCGAACCCTTCCTGCATCATTGTGATGCTTCCATTTCCTGCTTCAGCAAACCCTGCAACCTCTGAGTGAGAATGCCAATTTAATGCCAAATTAGGGGCCATTTTACTCTGTGGACTCGTGGATTGAGAGCGTTCAAGCTCATTACACATGGGACAAACAGTGAGAGGAAGATTCTATTCTATGGTTTGGACTTGGATAAACAAGTAAACAGGCCCCAGGTATGAAGGAAGAATGCATTAACCCATTGCACCATCCAAGCTGTCAGGTATATCTGTTTGATAATAAGAAAACCTCTGTGCAAATCGACCCGTGAGGAAGAAATGACAATTTTGTGCCGCTTTCTTCCAAACATCTGCATTCAAATCAGCTGCACAAGTTTTTGTAGAAATCCATCCAATCGTGATATTTATTCAGTGGTAAACCAAAGTTAATCTTTGAGCAACGCAATTATTTTTCAGTATTTAGAAATATGATAAATATTTTAAAATGCTATTATTTTATTAATCCAGAGCCTTTCCAATTTCCTTCAACAAATTGGAGCTGGAGAGTTTAAAGTTTACTTATTAGTGTCACAAGTAGGCTTACGTTAATACTGCAATGAGGTTACTGTGAAAATCCCCTAGTCGTCACACTCCGGCGCCTGTTCGGGTACACTGAGGGAGAATTTAGCATGGCCAATGGAACTAACCAGCAGGTCTTTTGGATTGTGGGAGGAAACCGGAGCACCCGGAGGAAACCCATGCAGACACAGGGAGAGTCACCCAAGCCAGGAATCAAACATGGGTCCCTGGCGCTGTAAGGCAGAATTGCTAACCACTGTGTCATTGCAGTGTGAGCCTGTTTTAAGATATTCCACTTAACACTGGAGCTAACAATAAAAGAACACCTGCCAGCACTGGCAGAACACTGGGTGACATGATGTGGAGATGCCGGCGTTGGACTGGGATAAACACAGTAAGAGTTTTAACAACACCAGGTTAAAGTCCAACAGGTTTATTTGGTAGCAAATGCCATTTGCTACCAAATAAACCTGTTGGACTTTAACCTGGTGTTGTTAAAACTCTTACTGTGAGAACACTGGGTGACAGGCCTCTGACTATATGGCTGGGAAACTGGAACATTAGTGATGGCAATGAATGCAAAATGCTGCAGATGATGGAAATTTGGAATAAAAACAGAAAATGGTGGAAAAACTCAGCAAGTCCTGCAGCATTGGTGGAGAAAAACAGGCTTCCCAGGCGGGATCTTGAGTCCACCCTCTCTATCTGTGAGAATGGCAGGCACCATGCCAACCTGACAGCGCCAGCCTGTGCCGGGGGTAGTAGCAGGGGCGGACCCCAGTGGGAGCCTCATGGGGCAAGTGGGGGTGGGTATTAATTTGAATGTGGTTGGGAGCGGACATGGGAACTGTTGATGCTGGCGATCGATGGTCATTTGGGGGGAGGTGCTGATATTGGCTGTATGGGCGGGGGAGGGAGGTTGGTGGGTGAATAAGGTCCGATGCTTGGTGGGACACAAGGATGGGTGTTGGCACTGACTATTCTGGGGGCGCTGTGGCAGGGGAGAGGTGCTGACTCCGATCGGGGGAGGTTGCGGGGGAGGTAAATCCTGACTGGGGGTGGGGGGGGGAGCAGTTGAGACCTCCGTGGTGGGCTGACAGGAGTGAGGATCGTTCATGTTCTGATCAGGGCACCCATTAAACATGGCGCCCCAATCTCTATGCAGCCGGGATTTGCCGTGTGTTGAGACCCCGCCTCCCCACGTGATGTCATAAAACTCCCCCAGCTGTTTGTCTTTGAGAGTGTGGTAACATCTGGAGAGAACACTGACCTGTTTCTCTGGCATTCACAGGTTGTTTTTCTTGCCGGGACCAACTCTGCCAAATTCTGGTAAGATTGCGCCTCACATTTTGGATCGAAAATCTCCTTCAGGACAGATCACTTAGATCCGAAATGTTAATTTTTATTTCTCTCCACAGATGCTGCCAGACCTACTGAATTTATCCAGAACTTTCTGTTTTTAGTTTGGTTATTGCCTTCCTCCTCCACTCAAATGAACTATTGCCCGGGCAAAATGGAGCATATAGATTTTTCTTTATATCTTTACCCTCAAATTTTCTCCCCAGTTCTCTTACAAGGTACACAGTTTCAGTGGCACTAGCATCACTTTTATTATCTTATTCAAGAAACAGCACAGTGGCCCAGTGGTTAGCACAGCTGCCTCACAGCACCAGGAACCTGGGTTCGATTCCCAGCTTGGGTCACTTTCTGTGCGGTGTCTGCACATTCTCCCTGTGGGTTTCTTCCGAGTGCTCTGGTTTCCTCCCACAGTCTGAAAGACGTGCTGGTTGGGTGCATTGGCCATGCTAAATTCTCCCTCAGTGTATCTGAGCAGGTGCCGGAGTGTGGCGACTAGGGGAATTTCACAGTAACTTCATTACAGTGTCAATGTAAGCCTATCTGTGACACTAATAAATAAACTTTAAAGAAAGAATTTTCTTTTACATAATGCTTTTCATGATCTTGGGCTATCCTACCAAACTTCCAAGACAACTGAGCACTCTTGAAGTGTAACTCAATGCTGTAATGTAGCAAAATGTGAAGCTCATTTTAATACATCAACCAGCATTGACATAAATGACCAGATAATCTTGGTGGTGCAGGTTGAGGAATAAATATTGAATAGTTATCAGGAGACTCCCACTGCTCTTCTTCGAATAGTTGCAGTGGGATCTACTTGTCTGCTTGAGAGGGCTGAAGGGGCCTCAATTTAACATCTCATACATCACATTTAGAAATGCATGGATTAATTAAGAGAAGCCAAACAAGGACTTATAAAAAGCCAGTTGTGCTTAGTAGAAAATAACAATCTTAGTGAGGCACTTGATAATGTTGCATATTAGCGACTAAACTTTAGGCACATGGGATTAAAGGGATTGTGGAACCCTGGCTAGGATAATGCAATGATGTGGCGATGCCGGCATTGGACTGGGTTAAACACAGTAAGAAGTTTAACAACACCAGGTTAAAGTCCAACAGGTTTATTTGGTAGCAAAAGCAGCTAGCTTTCGGAACAGGCTGTTCCTTCGTCAGGTGGGTGGGAGTTCCAAGCATCAGACCTTATTCCCCCACCAACTTCCCTCCCCCGCCCATACAGCCAATATCAGCACCTCCCCCCAAATAACAGGTTTATTTGGTAGTAAAAGCCACTAGCTTTCGGAACAGGCTGTTCCTTCGTCAGGTGGGTGGGAACTCCCACCCACCTGACGAAGGAACAGCCTGTTCCGAAAGCTAGCTGCTTTTGCTACCAAATAAATCTGTTGGACTTTAACCTGGTGTTGTTAGACTTCTTACTAGGATAATACAAAACAACATGGACTGCTTAAAGGGTATTTTTTAGACTGGAGGAAGGTAAACAGTGGAGTATCAGTGGAGCGTTCAGATCATTATTTTTACAAATCGATGATCTGGTTTCAGTTAAGGGGGTGGAGTACAATTTCAGGAGTTACAGATGAGACACAAACATGGATTGTGGTTAACTTTGAAGAGGACTGTTAACAGACCTGGCTGGTTGTAGGGATTCGCATTCTAATTAGTATTCTGTAACTTGATTTCTGTGTCTCTGTGCCCTGTTTGAGAGCACATTTCCACTCCATCTGACGAAGGAGCAGCGCTCCGAAAGCTTATGGTATTTGCTACCAAATAAACCTGTTGGACTGTAACCTGGTGTTGTGAGACTTCTTACATCTAGAAGGACAGAGATTGTTCAGTGGAATGGGCAGAGTCAGATAAAACATTTTGATAGGACGAGTAAAGAGAAAATACACCCGAGTTGGTAGGAGTTGAAGCGGAGTACAGCAGAGAGAGTTTGGGATTCAGATAGAGAAGGGGGCAGGAGCACGAGTTTATAAAGCTCCCAGAAAAATAAAACATATTGGATTCCTGGTTTCAAAACAGGGACAAAGAGATAATGTTAAACCTTAGTCCAGTTAAAATCTAGTGTTTAAGAATTTCAGAGGTTATGTGTGGTAATTGTCCCTTCAAGGGCAACACAGCAGAGTAAGGGTCAGCTGGCCTGGGTGACCAATTGGGACTCAGAGTGGGGAATCAGCCCGGGGGAGGAGTTCTCCTGGGCAGAGGTGCTTTAGAGCTAGCTGCAAACATGCTGCTGCTCTTGAAGATCACTAAATAAACCCCTTTTTATTCATGAATGAAGTCTCTGAAAGTGCATCATTACACCATGTAAGATGATACTTTGGTATGTTATAATCCAGGTCAGAAACTCCAAGTTTTTATGAAGTCAGCCTAGACCACATGTTTGGCACTTTGGGCGGGATTTTCCGACTGCATTTGGCCTAAGTCGGAAAATCCCGCCCGAGGTCAACAGACCTTTGCATGGTACATGCCCCACCTGCTACGATTCCCATGGTGGGTGGGGGCGGCATGGTAGCACAGTGGTTAGCACTGCTGCTTCACAGCGCCAGGGACCCGGGTTCAATTCCTGGCTTGGGTCTATGTGGAGTTTACATGTTCTCCCCGCGTCTACATGGGGTTGTTCTGGTTCCCTCCCACATTCTGTAAGATGTGCTGATTAGGTGAATTGACCCGAACAGGCGCCAGACTGTGGCGACTAGGGGGATTTCACAGTAACTTCATTGCGGTGTTAATGTAAGCCTTACTTGTGACTAATGAATTGATGCGCATTATCACACACGAGGCTTGATGCTCAGGAAATAAAGGCTTTTATTTGCTGTAACAAGGCAGCTACTAATTATATACACGATCCCAGACTGAGGGGTCCCAGACAGAGCAGAGACCTTTATACCTCTCCCAGGAGGCGGAGCCCGACTGGGATGTACCACAATAACTATAATACAAGGTGCAACAACCCAACCCTAACCCCAACAGCAACAAGTAGAACAACCCATCCCTAACCCCAACAGCAACATATATACATACTTGTAGTACTGGCCAGACCCTGGCTCAGTACTATCTAGTGGGAACCAACGATGGTTCACCACATTCACCCCTCCTTTGAAGACAAAGGCCGGCGGGGTACAAAAAAACAGAATAATTTGTCATCAATCTATAAGTTCAGACGGTCAGGGGGACCGCACCGTCGTTGTGACCTCCTCAATACCGGCGATGACACCGGAGTAGACATTCGCGGTGGCGTTCTCCCCAAGGCGATGTCCAACTGTTCCTCCACAGACTCACGGGCCGGTTGACCCTGAGGTGATGGTAATCAGGCAAGCTGTACACGGGAGTAAAAGGGTTAAGTAATGGTCCTGATCCTGCCCGCGCCGTGTCCGGAGGGGAAACAAGAGTTATGGGGTTTGTAACAGGGGGTATGGGAGCGACAGGGGTTCCTACGTCCCCTGCTGGCGCCAGGTCTCGGATCGAGACCGTGTCCTCTCGCCCGTCAGGGTATGCCACATAGGCATACTGAGGGTTGGCGTGGAGGAGATGGACCTGTTCGACCAATGGGTCGGACTTGCGGGCCCTTACATGACGCCGCAGGAGGACAGGTCCTGAGTACGTCAACCAAGACGGTAATGAGGTCCCAGAGGAAGACTTCCGAGGGAATGAAAACAGTCTCTCATGGGGAGTAGCGTTGGTTGTCGTACACAGGAGTGAGCGTATGGAATGGAGCGCATCAGGGAGCACCTCTTGCCAACGGGAGACTGGAAGGCTTTTTGACTTCAACGCCAGTAAGACAGCCTTCCAGACTGTAGCATTCTCACGTTCCACCTGTCCGTTACCCCTAGTATTGTAGCTCGTGGTTCTACTAGAGGCAATCCCGTATGAGAGCAGGTATTGCCTCAAGTCATCGCTCATGAACGACGAGCCCCTATCGCTGTGAATGTAGCTGGGGTACCCGAACAGGGTAAAAAGATCACGGAATGCCTTGATAACCGTGGCAGCGGATGTATCAGAGCAGGGAATAACAAAAGGGAATCTCGAGTACTCGTCAATGATGTTGAGGAAGTACACATTCCGATCTGTTGAGGGAAGGGGGCCCTTAAAATCGACACTCAGTCTCTCGAAGGGACGAGTGGCCTTGACTAATTGTGCCCGGTCAGGTCGGTAAAAGTGCGGTTTGCATTCCGCGCATACCCGACAGCTTCTTGTTATGGACCTGACATCCTCCACCGAGTAGGGCAGATTGCGGGCTTTTATAAAGTGGTAGAGCCGAGTGACTCCAGGATGGCATAGGTCATTATGGAGAGCCTGCAAACGGTCCTCCTGTATACTGGCGCATGTTCCACGCGACAGGGCATCCGAGGGCTCATTGAGTTTCCCTGGACGATACATGATCTCATAGTTATAGGTGGAGAGTTCAATTCTCCACTGCAAGATCTTGTCATTCTTGATCTTGCCCCTCAGCGTGTTATTAAACATGAACGCCACGGACTGCTGGTCCGTGATCAGGGTGAACCGTTTTCCCGCCAAGTAATGGCGCCAGTGCCTGACGGCCTCCACAATGGCCTGGGCCTCCTTTTCCACCGCTGAATGCCGAATTTCGGGGCCTTGGAGGGTGCGGGAAAAAAAGGCGACGGGCCTGCCCGCCTGGTTAAGTGTGGCGGCCAGGGCGAAATCAGATGCACCGCTCTCCACCTGAAAGGGGATGGACTCATCAACAGCGTGCATCGTAGCTTTCGCGATGTCGGCTTTTAATTTATCAAAGGCCAATCGGGCCTCTGGTGTTAGGGGAAAAGAAGTGGACTTAATGAGCGGACGGGCTTTGTCCGCGTAATTGGGAACCCACTGTGCATAATAAGAGAAGAAGCCTAAGCATCTTCTCAGTGCTTTTGCACTAGTGGGCAGGGGAAGTTCAGAGAGGGGGCGCATACGGTCTGGATCAGGGCCAATGACCCCGTTTTCCACCACGTATCCGAGGATGGCTAAACGGCGCGTACGAAACACACACTTCTCCCTGTTATAGGTCAGGTTCAGGCGAGATGCAGTGCGTAGGAAATTCAGGAGATTTGTGTTGTGGTCCTGCTGGTCATGGCCGCAGATGGTGACGTTATCCAGGTACGGGAAGGTAGCCCGCAGCCCGTTCTGGTCCACCATTCGGTCCATAGCACGCTGGAAGACCGAGACCCCATTGGTGACACCAAAGGGAACCCTGAGAAAGTGATACAAGCGACCATCCGCCTCAAAAGCCGTGTATTGTCGGTCCTCTGGGCGAATGGAGAGTTGGTGGTAGGCAGACTTGAGGTCTATGGTGGAGAACACCCGGTACTGCGCAATCTGATTGACCATGTCAGATATGCGCGGGAGGGGATACGCATCCAGCTGCGTGTATCTATTAATGGTCTGACTATAGTCAATGACCATCCGGGGTTTGTTCCCACTCTTGACCACCACGACCTGCGCTCTCCACGGACTAGCGCTAGGTTGTATGATCCTTTCCTTGAGGAGCCGCTGAACTTCAGATCGAATGAAGATCCGATCCTCAGCGCTGTAACGCCTACTCTTAGTCGCAATGGGCTTGCAGCCTGGCACAAGATTCTGGAACAAGGAGGGTGTGGTGATCTTCAGCGTCGAGAGGCTACAGGCAATTGGGCAATTTGGAGGCTGCTGTTCTCACACTGAAAGCGGAGGGAGTGGCCCACCGTACTGTAGGGTTACACTCCTCAAGTGGACCATGAAGTTTAGTCCGAGAAGTATTGGCGCGCAAAGGTGCGGCAACACTAGGAGCTTGAAACGCTCGTAAACTGTGCCTTGCACCGTTAAAGTTACCACGCAGCTCCCTAGCACGGTGACAGACCGGGACCTTGATGCCATAGAAATTGTCTGTTTGACAGGTTGAATCCGGAGTCCACACCGCTTCACAGCGTCTGGGTGGATAAAGCTCTCAGTGCTCCCGCTGTCAAACAGACAATAAATCAAGTGGTCGTTTACCTGAATGTCCATCATAGACTTGTCAAGTCTATGAGGCTTGGCCTGGTCCAGGATGATCGACGCCACCGTTGGTTCATGAGCGCCACTGCAGGCAGCTGAGATTGACGAGGATGACCCCTGCTGGTCGTTCGCGGTCGGTGCCGACCAACATGGCCGCTCCCATAGGTCGCACGTGGGTGATGGCGCCAAACTCAGCGACCCCTGGTGGTCACACATCTCCGACTCCGTCGACCGTAATGGCGTCGTCCTCGCCTCGCACGTGGACGAAACCCTCGACGATGTCGACGACGAAGAACCGGGCGCTGAGGAATCGCAGGCCGCACTGCTGTTCCGAGAATCAGATTTAGAGCGGCACACTTTCGAATAGTGCCCCTTCTTACCGCAGGCGGAGCACAACACAGCTTTAGTGGGACACCGTTGCCGAGTATGCTTCGCTCCCCCACAGAAGTAACACCGTGGGCTGCCCGGAGCTGCTGCCGTCGTCTGGCCCGAGTGTGAGCACGCCATCACGCAGCATTTCGAACCCGAGGGACGAGGAGGGATTGGCGACTGCTCCTGCCACTTTGTCTCCACGTGGTCTTCAGGATACAATACTAGGCTTTTGGAGGCCGTTTCCAGCATCTCCGCTAGTTCTATTGCCTGGGTGAGGTCAAGGTTACCTTTCTCCAGTAGTTTGAGTCGGATGTACGATGATCCGACTCCCGCCACAAACGCATCTCGAGCGAGGTCGTTCATATTCTGCTCCGCCGACACTGCTTTGCAGTTACAGCCCCTGGCTAGCTGTAGGAGCTCGTTCGCGTATTCCTCCATCGTTTCGCCGGACTGCCGTCGTCGAGTGGCTAAGAGGTAACGAGCGTGTATTTCGTTGGGCGGTTTAATATAACGCTTCTTAAGAAGCTCGAGGGCCTTTGTGTAGTCGGTGGCCGCACGGATCGCGAGGTAGACGGTGTCGCTTACCCTCGCATGGAGGACCCGGAGTCTGTCATCATCTGTGGTGACCGCTGCGGAGGCTGCCAGGTAGTCCTCAAAACATTTCAACCAGTGGTCGAAGGTGTTAGAGGCGCCCACCGCACGTGGATCTAGTGTAAGGCGTTCAGGCTTCAGTATCTGCTCCATACTCTTTTTTTCTTCCGACGAGAGTTTATTTACAGCAAATAAAATTGATGCGCGTTATCACACACGAGGCTTGATGCTCAGGAAATAAAGGCTTTTATTTGCTGTAACAATGCAGCTACTAATTATATACACGATCCCAGACTGAGGGGTCCCAGACAGAGCAGAGACCTTTATACCTCTCCCAGGAGGCGGAGCCCGACTGGGATGTACCACAATAATTATAATACAAGGTGTAACAACCCAACCCTAACCCCAACAGCAACAAGTAGAACAACCCATCCCTAACCCCAACAGCAACATATATACATACTTATAGTACTGGCCAGACCCTGGCTCAGTACTATCTAGTGGGAACCAACGATGGTTCACCAGATGAATAAACATTAAAAAAACTTTACTTTAAAATGGGAAAATTCAGCCCTTTGAATTTGGCACGGGAAAGCATAAGATATTTTACTCCAGGTATGATTCAAGTAACCACAGTGCTAACCACTGTGCCGCCCCCAGGGTGATTGAAGAAACTGGGATTCCCTTCATTAGAACAAGGCACGGTGGCACAGTGGTTAGCACTGCTGCCTCACAGCGCCAGGGACCCAGGTTCGATTCCCGGCTTGGGTCACTGTCTGTGTGGAGTTTGCACGTTCTCCCTGTGTCTGCGTGGATTTCCTCCGGGTGCTCCGGTTTCCTCTGACAGTCCAAAGATGTGCAGGTTAGGTGGATTGGCCATGTTAAATTCCCCCTTAGTGTCAGGGGGACTAGCAGGGTAAATGCATGTGATTATTGGGATAAGGCCTGGGCGGGATTGTGGTCAGTGCAGACTTGATGGGCCAGATGGCCTCCTTGTGCATTGTATTATTCTATGATAGCAGAGACGGTTAAGAGATCTGACACAAGACTGTGTGGCTTGGATAAGCAGAATTGAGAAAATATATACACTGATGGTAATTCCATTTGTCAACAAAGGAATAAAAGAAAAGGTTGAGAATGATTTTTTTTTACACATGGAGGTTTGTGAGGTCATGGAATGCCATTCTTTATAGACATTATCCCAGACTTTCCAGAGGAAGCATGGCCCACTAAATCAAGGCTATAATATTATAACCCAATTCCAATCGTGCTCCCTGAATACACAGATTCCTCACTGGAAACAGGGAATGGAAGAATTATCCCTTTGGCCTATTCTGGAAAGTCAGTGGTCTTGTTCTTACCTGATCTCTCGATGTTTCCATTTTCCGCTGGACATACATGAGGGGCAGGACACCAAGATGGATTTTCTCCTTCTTATCATAAGAAGCTCAGTCACATAAATGTATCTTCTTATTTAAACTCGGGATGTGATCATCGCTGACAAGCCATAATGTATTGTTCATCCCTACTTACCCTTGAGAAGGCAAAGGTCAGCCTTCCTCTTGAACTGTTGTAGTTCATCTGGTGAAGGTATGCCCTAAAGTGATGAAGGAATGGTGATACATATATCCTAGTCCTAATGCTGTATTGACTTGGAGGATATCACAGAGGAGATAGCACACCTGCTGACTTTATTCATCCCTCTATGTGGTGGGGGTTGCAATAAAGTGAACATAGAAACATTTGACTTAGGTGCAGGAATAGGCTATTGAACCCTGTTGCGCCAGTCAATAAGATCATGGTTGATCTCGTTCTGGTCTCATTTCCATTTTCTGGTCCCCCCCTCCCCGAGTCTTAGAATCCTTACACTGCCGAAGTGAGTCATTCGGCCCATCGCTCCTGCACTGACAACAATCCCACCCAGCCCCTATCCCTGCAACTCCACATATCTACCTTGCTAACTCCCCTGACATTAAGGGTCAATTTTGAATGGCCAACCAACATAACCCACACATCTTTGGATTGTGGGAAGAAACCTGAACTCCCGGAGGAAACCCATGCAGACACGGGGAGAACATGCAAACTCCACATAGTCACCCGACGCCAGAATTGAACCCAAGACCCTGGCGCTGTGAGACAGCTGTGCTAACCACTATGCCACCATGCTGCCCATTCCCTTGTCTATCAAAGATCTGTCTAGGCCTAACTTGAATAAATTCACCCAGCGTCCATTGCTTTCTGAGGAAGAGAATTCCAGAGACTAATGATCTTTAAGATGAAAATAAATATTCCTCATCTCAATCTTAAATGGTAGACCTCTTCTTCTTAAACTGTGTCCCCTGGTTCTAATCTTTTCCACAAGAGGAAAAATCCTCCTGGTATCCTCCTAGTAGGACGGCACGGTGGCACAGTGGTTAGCACTGCTGCCTCACAGCGCCATGGACCTAGGTTCGATTCCCAGCTTGGGCCACTGTCTGCGTGGCGTTTGCACATTCTCCCCATGTCTACGTGGGTTTCCTCCCACAGTCCAAAAGATGTGCGGGTAGGTGGATTGGCCATGCTAAATTGCCCCTTACTGTCAGGAGGACTAGCTCGGGTAAGTGCATGGGGTTATGATAATAAGGCCTAGGTGGGATTGTGGTCATTGCAGACTCGATGGACCGAATGCCTTCCTTCTGCACTGTAGGATCCTATGATCCTCTCTTCCTCAAATGGTGGTGGATTCTGGTTGAATTGTTAATCTGAGATACACGAATTTTTATTGAGCAGGGATATCAAGGGATATGGACTTGGGGCATCTACATGGAGTTAGGCCACAGATCAGCCATGATCTTATAGAATGGCGCAACAGGCTTGAGGGGCTGACTGGCCTACTCCTGTTTCTATGTTCTCTATCAAGTTGCCTCAGAATCTTATATGTTTCAGTAAGATTCCATCTCATTTTTCTTATCTCCAATGGACATAGGCCCAACCTGTTCAACATTTCTTCACAAGGAGGTGATGGCATGGTATTATTGTTAGACTATTAATCCAGAAACTCAGCTAGTGTTCTGGGGACCTGGGTTCGAATCCCGCCATGGCAGGTGATGGAATTTAAATTCAATAAAAAATATCTGGAATTAAGAATCTACTGATTACCATGGAACTATTGTTGATTGTTAGTAAAACCTATCTGGAAATCTAATGTCTTTTAGGGAAGAGAACTGCCGTCTTTACCTGGTCTGGCCTACATGTGACTCCAGAGCCACAGCAATGTGGTTGACTCTCAACTGCCCTCTGAACAAGAGCAACTAGGGATGGGCAATAAATGCTGGCCAGCCAGCGGTGCCCATGTGCCATGAATTAATAAAACAAAAGGCCTTTATCCTAGAAATGAGTCCTATCTGTTATCACCAATGAGATCTGTGAACAAAGCACAGACTTGAGATTGAATCAGAGACTTTCTGCCCTCTATGGTTCAATAGTATTTTTACTTATTGAGATATTATTACAGGTAACTGCAGTTTTGTAAGTCATTTATTCAATATCTGCTATTAAATCCTAACAATAAAATAAGGCATGATTATTTTTAATAATGAAGAAATGGAAGAGGATAAATTGTCTGTAGCAGTAATGTTGCTGCAAATTGCCTGTGCTCTGAAATTACAGTTTCGCATTAATGTTGACATTTTATTACATTTAATAAAAACTGCATAGGACATGTCCAGAATTATTATTTGTATTTTGTTGTATTTTAATGGAATTTCTACACTGAATATATTAACATCTGAACATTGTCGAGAATGTTCACTACATTTTCAAACAGACGAAATGTATTAATGGAGAAATTAGGCCCATGTTTATTGTGGGTGGTTGGAATGGAAAGTAGGGAGCCAGAGCCCCATAGCCTGAATTGCCTCATGGAAATGTCCTCCGTGCTCTTTCACACGGCACGGTGGAGTTTCCTGTATGGGTTGCTGCTGCACACCCTTCCCTTTCTTGCCCTCACCCGCTGCCCAGACATGCCTTGAGGTGTCTTGTTGCCGTCTGGTGGTGGAGGTCCCTCTACAGAGGAGTCTACCCCCTTAATATTGGGAGTGGAGAGTATTGCATGCAGCAGTCCCATGCAGCCATGTGTTTCATTGGTTCACGGGCTCCCAAGGAGCCTGCTCTATTTGCAGCATTGTGGAGTCTGTGGACAACTCTTGTACAGGATGTTTTAGACTGCATCCACATTTCGGTTATTTAAAGTATCTTCTGTTACGGTTTTATTAGCACTTCAGCCCCTCGCTACTGATCTACGGGCATCCGATGCGGAGGGGGACAGGGAAGGAAGAGAACCTGCTTCTGGACCTGGCCAAACTTGCCATCAGCAGGTCCAGGCAGGACCAAGAGGGTCGTCTGACCCGACAGTCGGCCCCCTCTACTGTGGCTACTTTTGTGGCCGGGTGTCCCTGGACAGGAAGTGTGTGGTCCTGAGCAGCACCGTCGAGGCTGCCCACTGGGCAGCACTGGGACAGGGGTTCCTTATGAGCCCTCTTCATTGTATTTTAATTTGATGTTTTAAGTTTCATTTGTGATTTGTTTTTGATAAAGGCAGTAACCTTTGTAAGGGGCTGCCCCTTTTACTTTGTCCCTCAGTTTGTTTAATATTTGGTTTAATTGTTTTATACAAAAGAGTTGGAATGGGAGGCAGCAGACCAAGAACCATTGGGGGTAGGAGACAAGTGGTTTCCCTCAGGGATCTGTATTGGGGCCTTAAAAAGAAAGATATATGGTGGAATCTTGAGCCCACGCTCTCCATCCGTGGGGATAGCAGCATGGGCTCAAAATGCGAAGAGTTCGGGAAAGCAGGAAAAGCCGCTGAGATCGCATTTCCTGATTTTGAACGAACCCCGTCGCAGTGATGTGGAACATTCCGGGGAAGGGGATGAACCTAATTTGAATGCATCGGCATATCATTAGCGAGAACTCACTCCGGATAGTGAACCCACACTTAATATTCAGCTGGTGCTGGCGTGACATCACAACGATGCCATTTACAACAGCTCGATATCAGCGTGAACCTCACGCTTTCACCTCCGAGGGAAATTGTAGCGAGTGCGGAGGCTGAGACTTGTTTCCACACTGCTTCGTGACTTCTGAGATGGCTGATGATTCCAGTGCACAATCTGCAGACTCTGCCACCTGTGGGGCAGGTGGTGCTCAGGGGATTGGATCGAGGACTTCTTTGGGGGCTTGTGCCCTCTCTCCAGAACCTCGACTTCACCCCTGTGTGTTCCTCTCCAAGCCTCTCGATGTGTATTGTGCCTCCTCTCCAGTTTGGTTAGTCACAAGCAAGCCGCGGCCTCCGCTGAGCTCACAGGGATGGATTTGACCCCCTCAGGGATGCTTTGAGGATATCCCTGAAGGGTTTCTGCTGTCCTCCTGGGAGTCTTTGCCACAGCTGAGTTGTGAGTAGAGCAGTTGCTTCAGCAGTTTGATGTCAGGCAGACAAACGTCCTGTCCTGCCCAGCTGAGCTGGTTTTGACTGATTAGCCTCAATGTTTGGCGCGTTGATTTAGGAGAGGATTCTGCTGTTGGATCACCTTTCTTACCATCGGGTTTGGAGGATGTTGCTTCTGGTACTTGCTTAGTACCGTAAGGTGTGTGCTGTAGATTGTCCAAAGGTCCAAAGCATATCCGAGCATGGGGATCACTGCTGTCTGCATGGTAAGTCAAGACCTTAGCCAAGGGTTTGAGATCCTGGTGCTCAAGTATTCTTCCCCTCGGTCAGCCCGAGATTGAGCTGGAGACAATAATGAATTTCATTGTCTAAGTCTGCCTTCACCGAGAGAAGGCTCCTGAGATATAGAAAATGGCTGCCATTGATCTTCATAGAATCTTTCTGTACTGTAGGGTTTCTATGATTCTATGATTCTATGAATCCCTACAGTGCAGAAGGAGGCCATTCGGCCCATCAAGTCTGCACCAACAACAATCTCACCCCAGGGCCTATCCCCACAACCCCACACATTTACCCCACTAATCCCTCTAACTTACACATCCCGGGACACTAAGGGACAGTTTAGCATGGCCAATACACTTAACCTGCACATCTTTGGACTGTGGGAGGAAACCGGAGCACCCGGAGGAAACCCACACAGACGTGGGGAGAATGCGCAAACTCCACACAGTGACCCAAGCCAGGAATTGAACCCAGATCCCTGGAGCTGTGAGGCAGCAGTGCTAACAACTGTGCCACCGTGCCACCCAAATCTTAAGCGCTGCGGGGAGGGGTTAGGCCCTGGGAGCTGTTTGGAAGAGGAACTCAGCTTAGCCAATGAAAGGTCCATTTTCTCCTCGGCTCAGAAGAAGGAATTGATAATGACCTTGGAGCTGAGTTCCTGAGTGATAGCTCACAATGGCATCATTTACACATTGAAGCTCTATGACTGAGGTTGGGCTGATTTGATTTTGAATTGAAGGCAGCAAAGGTTGAACAGTGTCCTGTCTATTCTGTAACCTATCTCAGTGCCTGTGAGCAAGATGCTGAAGGTGGTGTGCGGTATTGCAGTGAGGAAGATGGAGAAGCAATGACACAGCCATGTTTGACCCCAGTCCTCACTAGAGATAGGCGGCGAGATTCTCTGGCCACCTCTCAGCATCTTTCTCAGCGGCAGGAGGTAGCCACCATGCTCTGGTCCGGCTGCTGTCAATGGGATTTCTCATTGAAGCCACTGTACACTGTTGGGAAACCCGCAAGACCAGAGAGTCATAGAGTTATACAGCACAGAAAAGGCCCTTCGGCCCATCCAGTCTGCACTAATCCAGTTTTTCAGCACTTGTCCCATATTGTTGAATGCTATGACATTTCAAGTGCTCGTCCGAATATTTTTTAAAGGTTGTAAGGTTTCCGGCCTCCAATACCTTCCCAGGCAGGGCATTCCAGATTCCCACCACCCTCTGAGTGAAAAGCTTTTTCTCAAATCCCCTCTGAATCTCCTGCCCCTTACCCTAAAATTATGCCCCCTTGTGATTGACCCTTCAACCAGGGGGTACAGCTACTCCTTACGCACCCTGTCCATACACCTCATAATCTTAAACACCTCAATCATGTCCCCCCTCAGCCTTCTCTGCTCGAAAGAAAACAATCCAAACCTATCCAGTCTCTCCTTACAGCTCAAATGCTCCATCCCAGGCAGCATCCTGGTGAAAGTCCTTTGCATTTAATATATTCAATTTCACACCTCCACCACTTTCTGAGGCAAAGAATTCCTAAGTCGCACAACCCGCTGAGAGAAAAAATAATTTTCTTCATCTCTGTCCTATAAGTTGCTATTGTTTCTCTTCCAACACTGAATGGTGCAAGAAGCAGACTTGCATCTGTTTCCATAGCTAGTTTTTCCTGGAACAAGGTACTCGCCAGTTGCCGATGCTTATTGTTTGAGGGGCACCTCCTCACATCAAAGATGGCTGACCAGGAGTCTCTCCCACTCTTACCACCAGCCATTGGCGTATGTTGGAAGGATTTTGCAGGTTGCTACTCCACCTGTTGGCCATGATATGAATGCACCTTCCTTGGCCTGGGTGTGGGACAAGAACCCAGAGCTTCTGGCTCAGAGGCAGGGGGACCCTGCTCATTGCATCAAAAGACCTCCTGATGTCCTATAAGGGTGACCCCAATTTTAAAATATTGCACCCTAGTGCGGGACTCGCCCACAAGAGGAAACATCCTTTCCACATTCACTGTGTCAAGACCATTCAGGATATTATACATGGGTACTTCAGTCAAGTTACCCCTCACCTTTCTGCTCCAAAACACGAGTGAGGTTATCTACTCAACTGATGGAATGGGGGTTCGAAACTTGCTGAACTCAGAAGTGATTGAACTAAAACTGAAGCTGACACAGAGCCCATCAATGTGGACAGAATTGACAAGCAGTTAGCCTGGGGCAGGGAGCGATGGCCATCAGGGAATGGGGGTTGGAGTGGTGATGGGGAGGGAGTGAGGGGGTGGGGTGGGGTTTCATACCACAGGAAGCACAGTGCGTAGAGTGTGGTCAGTGGGTGAGAAGGTAGTCAGAGGAAAAGTGGCTAGCAGGGAGCAGAGGGATGTTGGGGAAGGGTTAGGGTTAGGGAATGGAAAGAGGTAAGCAAAACACTTCTGCTCCTTGTGACCATCATGTAACGGTGTAAAGATTCTGGCCTCATTGGCCAGTTTTTCTTGTCTCCTTTTAATATTCTGGCTGACAGTTCAAAATAGAAACATTGTTAAAATGGACACGCGTTGCTTCGTTAATAACTGTTACTAATTGGCTTGCCTCCTGAGAATGAACAAAGAAAGAACAAAGAACAAAGAAAATTACAGCGAGGAACAGGCCCTTCGGCCCTCGAAGACTGTACTGACCATGCTGCCTGACTTAACTAAAACCCCCTATTCTTCTGGGGACCATATCCCTCTATTCCCATCCTATTCATGTATTTGTCAAGACGCCCCTTAAAAGTCACTGTCGTATCTGCTTCCACTACCTCCCCCGGCAGCGAGTTCCAAGCACCTACCACCCTCTGTGTAAAATATCTGCCTCGTACATCTTCTTTAAACCTTGCCCCTTGCACCTTAAACCTATGCCCCCAGTAATTGACTCTTCCACCCTGGGAAAAAGCTTCCGACTATCCACTCTGTCCATGCCTCCATAATCTTGTAGACTTCTATCAGGTTGCCCCTCAACCTCCATCGTTCCAGTGAGAACAAATCAAGTTTCTCCAACCTCTCCTCATAGCTAATGCCCTCCAGACCAGGCAACATCCTGGTAAATCTTTTCTGTACCCTATCCAAAGCCTCCACATCCTTCTGGTAGTGTGGCGACCAGAATAGAACACTATATTCCGAGTGGGGTCTAACTAAGGTTCTATAAAGCTGCAACATGACTTGCCAATTTTTAAACTCAATGCTCCGGCTGATGAAGGCAAGCATGCTGTATGCCTTCTTGACTACCTTCTCTACCTGCATTGCCACTTTCAGTGACCTGTGTACCTGTACATCCAGATCCCTCTGCCTATCAATACTCTTAAGGGTTCTGCCATTTACTGTATATTTCCTATCTGTATTAGACCTTCCAAAATGCATTATCTCACATTTGTCTGGATTAAACTCCATCTGCCATCTCTCAGTCCAAGTCTCCAACTGATTTATATCCTGCCGTTTCCTCTGATGGTCCTCATCGCTATCTGCAAATCCACCAACCTTTGTGTTGTCCGCAAACTTACTAACCAAACCAGTTACATTTTCCTCCAAATCATTTATATATATTACCAACAGCAGAGGTCCCACCACTAATCCCTGAGGAACGCCACTTGTCACAGCCCTCCATTCAGAAACACACCATTCCACTGCTACCCTCTGTCTTCTTTGACCGAGTCAGTTTTGTATACACCTTGCCAGCTCACCTCTGATCCCATGCGACTTCACCTTCTGCATCAGTCTGCCATGAGGGACCTTGTTAAAGGCCTTACTGAAGTCCATGTAGATAACATCCACTGCCCTACCCTCATCAATCATCATCGTCACTTCCTCAGAAAGTTAGTGAGACACGACCTCCGTTTTACAAAACCATGTTGCCTCTCACTAATACGTCCACTTATTTCCAAGCTTACCGGCCTGTAATTACCTGGATTATTCTTGCTACCCTTCTTAAACAAAGGAACAACATTGGCTATTCTCCAATCCTCTGGGACCTCTCCTATATGTGGAGATGCCGGCGTTGGACTGGGGTAAACACAGTAAGAAGTTTAACAACACCAGGTTAAAGTCCAACAGGTTTATTTGGTAGCAAAAGCCACACAAGCTTTCGAGGCTCTAAGCCCCTTCTTCAGGTGAGTGGGAATTCTGTTCACAAACAGAATTTATAAAGACACAGACTCAATTTACATGAATAATGGTTGGAATGCGAATACTTACAACTAATCCAGTCTTTAAGAAACAAAACAATGGGAGTGGAGAGAGCATCAAGACAGGCTAAAAAGATGTGTATTGTCTATTGAGACAATACACATCTTTTTAGCCTGTCTTGATGCTCTCTCCAGTCCCATTGTTTTGTTTCTTAAAGACTGGATTAGTTGTAAGTATTCGCATTCCAACCATTATTCATGTAAATTGAGTCTGTGTCTTTATAAATTCTGTTTGTGAACAGAATTCCCACTCACCTGAAGAAGGGGCTTAGAGCCTCGAAAGCTTGTGTGGCTTTTGCTACCAAATAAACCTGTTGGACTTTAACCTGGTGTTGTTAAACTTCTTACTGTGTTGACCTCTCCTATACATATACATAATTGTATTTGGACTTTAACCTGGTGTTGTTAAACTTCTTACTGTGTTTACCCCAGTCCAACGCCGGCATCTCCACATCATGACCTCTCCTATAGCCAGTGATGATACAAAGATTTCTCTCAAAGCCCCAGCAATTTCATCCCTTGCTTCTTTCAGTATTCTGGGGTATATCCCATCAAACCCTGGGGACTTGTCTACCTTAATGTTTCTCAAGAATCCCAATACCTCCTCCTTTTTGATCTCAACATGACTCAAACTATCTGCACACGCTTTCCCAGACTCATCATCCACTAAGTCCTTCTCTTTGATGAATACTGACGCAGAGTACTCATTTGATGTCTCACCCATTTCCTCTGGCTCCACACATAGATTCCCTCTCCTGTCCTTGAGTGGGCCAACCCTCTCCCTGGCTACCCTCTTGCTCTTTATATATGTATAAAAAGCCTTGGGATTTTCCTTAATCCTGCTGGCCAATGCTTTTTCGTGACCCGTTTTAGCCTTCCTTATTCCTTGCTTAAGTTTCTTTCTACTTTCCTTGTATTCCAATGGATTGGTTATCTACTCCCCCACCCACCTTGCCTCCTTTACAATTGGCAGTGGGTGGGTTGGAGACGGGTTTGAAACGCTTTAATTTTAACCCCTCACCCAACCCAGTTTCACTGGTTTTGGAGCTAAATCTTGTGTCATGTACTCACTAACATTACAATCTCTCTCTGTGATACTGCACTGAGGAGAATGTATGGAACATGGAGCCTGGCGATCTCACTATCATTGTTCCCATCTATAGGCAGGAGAGAAGATATCAACAGTGGTGGCTGGCTTGCCGAAGGCAGGAGCACAATTGTGAAGAGGAAGGGGTGGCAGGACCTGCTCTACACACAGAGGATGCGTCTCAGAGAGCTGTAGCTCGGAGGCACCTCATTAGACCCAGGGTTGATAAACGGTGCCTAACAGACCTGCAGATGTTCAAGAACCAGTGTCACTGAAAACTACCACCTTTTACAAGATTTGGCGCCATGGAAACTTGAAGGGCATCCACTGCCAATGTCGCTGAAGGTTACGCGGCAGCCAGTGTTTACACCAGTAGTTCCTTCCAGGGCTCCACAGCTGTCCTCTGCACGATTCCGCAAGCCTCAGTACACAGGTACAACCAGGAGTGATGGACGCATACTTCACAAGCACACACAATTTCATCCATATCAACTGAGATCAGGCAAGTCAGGATGCAAGAGTGATGGGATTTGTGCAAATCTCTGGTTTTCCACAGGTGCAGAGTGCCATCGATTGTACTCATGTGGCACTCAGATCTCCATTGCACCAATCTCCCCGTGTCTGCGTGACTTTCCTTCAGATGCTCTGGTTTCCTCCCACACTCCAAAGATGTGCGGGTTAGGTTGATTGTCCATGCTAAAATTGACACTAGTGTCAGGGGGATTAGCAGGGTAATTGTGTGGGATTACGGGAATAGGGCCCGGGTGGGATTGATGTTGGTGCAGACTCGATGGTCTGAATGGCCTCCTTCTGTACTGTAGGGATTCTATGATTCTATGTGTATGAAGGAAAAAGAGGAGTTCATTCGTTCATAGCAGGAGCCTGAGAAACAGGAGACATGACTCACAGCATTGTTGTCTGATGGATGATGCAGTGCTTGATTCTCACTTGGTTTAACACCACCAATCTCACCATCAGCAGGAGCAGTCGACATCCTCTCTGGCCAGCTGGATCGCTCCCTCCTCATAGTCTGTGAGGATCTCTGACATCCCTTTGCCCATCTGGGATCTCTCTTCTCGTGTTGTGTGCCAGCCTGTCCTGCATGAAAACTGACGGAGAGAGTGTAAGCAGGGCACATGCCAGGGCAGATGTTAATGATGTCTGGCATGTGAGCAGGGAGATGATGAGGACATGACCCGCAGGGGAGATGAAGATGTGTGTGGGAGAACAAATGGTGGTTTCTCTTGAGCTGCCATTACATGGGATCCTTGAGGATGTGTAATGGGTGTGAGAATGTATGAGTGATGAGAAGAGTGACTTACCCTGGCAGAACGGAGATCATTCATCCTCTTGCAGCCTTGGATGACTGTCCTCTTCTGCAAGGCATTGGCACTGACCACCACCATCGTCTCCCATGCCGGATTGGTGATCTTGCTGGCAGGTTTTCTCCCAGAGGGCGGGTATATCACATTATGATAAGCCTCCACTGCATCCAGCAGGGACTCCAGGGAGGTGTCGGTAAATTCCGGGGCAGTATGCTTCTTAATTTCCACGGCCATGGCTTCCTAGCAGCTTCCCCAGAGACTTGAAGTGTGCCATGGGTGTGCAGGGACGGCCTTTAATTGTGGCGCCCCGATCATTAAAACACTGAGATGATGGCGGGGTGGGTGAATCAGAGGCCGCCCACCAGCATTATGGTGTGGCATCCGTGCATCAAAATGTTTGGCACTAAGTGCCGCATCATATGGCGTGACAAGCCGCCATTACCATCAGCGGGCTCAACGCCGCTTTTCCTGCCCATCGGCGGACTTTGCCGATTTCTGAGAAAATCTCACCCATCGCGTCTTCTATCTACAGCAGATATGTAAGACTCAGATCATTCATCACTTGAACATTCCTCACATTCAGACATTTTTCACAACCCCCCTTCCAACTCTCCAGTTCTGCGCTGGCTTCAATTTGGTACCAATCCATCTAATACTGTGTATATAAGTTTACAGAAGAGAAAGATATACACAACACATTTGAGGCAGTTAATGATATTTTTCCACTTCTTGGAGTTGCTTGGCCTCTCAATGTGAATGTTATAAAAAGCTGTAATCCCATGCTGATACCAGCGGCTATTCATTTCCGCCACTATAATATATCTTCATTTTCTTACCACGTTAATGGAACTCATATGGAACTAATGACCACCTACCTTCAGTTTGGTACAGTGTGTGCGACACTTTCAATCTGAGTCCCAATAACCTTCAACTGTTATCCATAAAAGGGACAGTTCAATAAGATATGGATCATTCACTTTGAATAACTGCAAGTCATTTATGACAACCACAACCAGCAAAGCACAGAAGCTGCTGAGTTGTTTCCTCATTGCGGTGGCAGCCTCTTCATAGCATTCCAGTAATGATCATCTGCGATTGTTCTAGCTGAACATTGTTAATGGGCACCCTTGATGAGATTGCTCACCCAGATATAAACTGAGATGGACATCGTTCACAATAAAGACTTAGCTGTCGCTGCGAAATGATTATGGAGGTTCTGATTGTATCATCTTATTAACCTCTTGATGGATGTTATCTAATCAGGGTTATAGAATAAGCAAAGGCACGCAGTGGGTCAGTCGTTTTTACTTTCACTCACCTAAAGGTGTAGAAGGCGTATCATGGTAATATTTTTCACCGCGTCTATTTCAGTGCAAACCAGATTGACAATGTTTCAGAGTAGTTGCAGTCACAATTAAAAGGCCTGCTTAGGTCAAAAAGTCATAGAGGTTTACATCGTGGAAACAGGCCTTACGGCTCAACTTGTCCATGCCGTCCTATTTTTACCACTAAGCTAGTCCCAATTGCCCGCATTTGGTCTATATCCCTCTATACCCATCTTACCCATGTAACTGTCTAAATGCTTTTTAAAAGACAAAATTGTACCCGCCTCTACTACTACCTCTGGCAGCTTGTCCCAGACACCCACCACCCTCTGTGTGAAAAAACTGCCCCTCTAGATCCTTTTGTATCTCTCCCCTCTCGCCTTAAACCTCTGTCCTCTAGTTTTAGACTCCCCTACCTTTGGGAAAAGATATTGACTATCTAGCTGATCTGTGCCCCTCATTATTTTATAGACCTCTATAAGATCACCCCTCAGCCTCCTACACTCCAGGGAAAAAAGTCCCAGTCTATCCAGCCTTCCCTCACAACTCAAACCATCCAGCCCCAGTAGCATCCTTGTAAATCTGAGGGGGTGAGGGGCTATGCAACATTTATTTTCTCCAGAAGGACCTGAGATAATAACACAGCGGGCACGATTCTCTGGCTTCCCAGACGCGTGTTTCCTGCCGGGAGGAGGTGGCGCGTTGTTTGCTAGCAGCAGGATTCTCTAGTTCCACTGCTGTCAATGGGAATGGCTGGAGAATTCTATCCGGTGTCTCCCAGAGACAATTAACAGTTACTGCATTTTATCAGCAATATTAGCTCATTAACTCTGTATAGAAATTACTGAAATATTGCATTTTGCAACATTAGTTTCATAGACCTTTACTATTTTGTTGCAGTTGTTTCTTTTCAACTATTATAGTCAAATGTGACTCTTGAAATTGAGTCACTTTTGAAACAGAAATTTCTGATCAGTGATCAAAATATCAGAGAACTTACTTTCCTGTCTTAGGTCCCTGTGAGAGTGTGTAGGCAAATTGGGGGGGTCGGAGTAAAGGAAAGAGCTGTGCCTCCCTGTGGAGGCAGCCACTGTCACCCGCAAGTTCCTCCAAGTAGCAGGGACAACTCCCTAACCAGGCCGCAGGCATGCTCACCAGGGTTTACCTGGCAGCTTACCCTCATACCTTGGTTGAATATCAGTGGTAGCAGGTTGAGGCCCTTAAATGACCATCAAGTGACCTCCAAGTCCTCAACGCTTCCTGCTCTGGACATAGATGAGGGAATTGGGAAGACAATGGGTGCTTCACCTTCCCACCCCATTCTCTGGCTCCTGCTGCTTCCCAGTCCACTCCGAGGGGCATTAAGTGCTGCCCTATATGTGGCAGAAAGTGAGCAGGTAGGCCAGGAAACGACAAGAGGAGGTTGATGCACTATCAATCGAGCCAAGACTAGCTGTGAGCAAGACAAATAGGCTTTTATTAGCAAGAACTTGGAGCCATCCCTGTCGGTGATCTGGTCTGAACTGAGGGCAAGGGGGAGGAGCCACCGCCTTTATACCCAGACCAGGGGGAGGAGACTTGGGCGGAACCGACAGGGATGTGCCACATATACAGGTACTGAGAAATACTAACTACAGTGGTTAACCACTACAGATAACATATCACAGTGGTTTACCACATTCACCCCCTGTTTAAAAAAGAGTCCGTCGGGGATGAGGCAGAGTGAACAATATTTACAATATTTACAGATTGAGTCTATCCGGAGGCCTGCTCTTCCGCTGCGATCTCCGTAGTACCGGTTCCGACGTGGTTTCAGGTCGCGGTGGCGTTTCGAGCGCCGGAACGTAGCTGTCATCCGTGGTTTCATCCGCCCATCGGGTGCGTGGTGACGACCCCTGGGGCTCAGGCGAGCTGTACACGGGGGCGAGAGGAGTGAGTAGTGATTCTGACATGGTAGGGACAAAGTTGGGGGTTGGGGGTGAGGGGTTGGGGGCTATAGAGGTCCCTGAGTCACCTGCGGGCGCTAGGTCACGGATAGATACTGTGTCCTCCCGCCCGTCGGAGTACTGCATGTAGGCGTACTGGGGGTTGGCATGGAGGAGTTGTACCCTCTCGACCAGGGGATCAGACTTACGGGTCCTGGCATGCTTCCGAAGCAGGACAGGGCCTGGGTATGCCAGCCACGATGGTAGTGAAGTCCCTGAGGAAGACCTACTGGGGGGTGGCATTGGTTGCTGTGCAAAGGAGGGACCTAATGGAGTGTAGTGCCTCTGGTAGGACCTCTTGCCAGCGGGTGACTGGAAGGCCTTTAGACCGTCACGCTAGTAAAACGGTCTTCCAGACAGTGGCGTTCTCTCTCTCCACCTGGACGTTACCCTGGGGGTTGTAGCTGGTAGTCCTACTTGAGGCTATGCCTTTGGAGAGCAGGTACTGTCGCAGTTCCTCACCCATGAAGGAGGATCCCCGGTCGCTATGGATATAGTTGGGGTAACCAAACAGAGTGAAGAGGCCATGCAGGGCCCTAATAACTGTGGTCGAGGACAAATCTGGGCAGGGAATTGCAAAGGGGAAACGTGAGTACTCGTCAATGACATTGAGGAAGTATATGTTGCGATCAGATGAGGGGAGGGGTCTTTGAAGTCGATGCTGAGGCGTTCAAAGGGGCGGATGGCTTTTATGAGGTGTGCCCTGTCTGGCCGGTAGAAGTGCGGCTTGCATTCCGCGCAGAGCTGGCAGTTCCGAGTTACGGATCTGACATCCTCAACTGAGTAGGGCAGGTTTCGGGCTCTAATAAAGTGGAAAAACCTGGTGACCCCCGGGTGGCAGAGGTCATTGTGGAGAGCCTGTAACCGGTCCACCTGTGCACTGGCGCATGTTCCACGGGACAGCGCGTCAGGTGGCTCATTGAGCTTCCTGGGCCGATACAAGATATCGTAATTGTAGGTGGAGAGTTCGATCCTCCACCGTAATAACTTGTCGTTCTTGATCTTGTCCTGCTGCGTGTTGTTGAACATGAAGGCAACGGATCGTTGGTCGGTGAGTAGGGTGAACCGTTTACCAGCTAAATAGTGGCGCCAGTGCCGCACAGCTTCCACTATGGCTTGGGCTTCTTTTTCGACAGAGGAGTGTCGAGTTTCGGGGCCTTGGAGCGTTCGTGAAAAGAAGGCCACGGGTCTGCCCGCCTGGTTAAGGGTGGCGGCTAGGGCGAAATCAGACGCATCGCTCTCCACCTGGAACGGGATGGATTTGTCTATAGCGTGCATCGTGGCCTTCGCGATGTCTGCTTTGATGCGGTCAAAGGCCAGCCGGCCCTCCGCCGTCAAGGGAAAAAGGGTGGATTTTATGAGCGGACGGGCTTTATCCACATAGTTGGGGACCCACCGTGCATAGTACAAGAAGAAGCCCAGGCATCTTCTCAGTGCTTTGAGGCTAGTGGAGGGGAAGTTCCAGAAGGGGACGCATACGGTCGGGATCGGGGCCGAGGACCCCATTCTCCACTACATACCCGAGGATGGCGAGGCGGTGTGTACAGAACACGCACTTCTCCTTATTGTAGGTCAGGTTAAGGAGACTAGCCGTGTGCAGGAATCTGTGGAGGTTGGCATCGTGGTCCTGCTGGTCATGGCCGCAGATGGTGATGTTATCCAGGTACGGGAAGGTAGCCTGCAGCCCGTTCTGGTCTACCATTCGGTCCATTTCGCGTTGGAAGACCGAGACCCCGTTGGTGACGCCAAAGGGGACCCTGAGGAAGTGGTAAAGGTGACCATCTGCCTCGAACGCCATATATTGGCGGTCCTCCGGGTGGATAGGGAGCTGGTGGTACGCCGACTTCAAGTCAATGGTGGAGAATACCCGATATTGTGCAATCTGATTGACCATGTCAGATATGCGGGGAAGGGGGTACGCATCCAGCTGCGTATATCGATTAATGGTCTGACTGTAGTCAATGACCATTCTGTGTTTCTCCCCAGTCTTAACGACTACCACTTGTGCTCACCAGGGGCTGGTACTAGCTTCAATGATCCCTTCTCTGAGGAGCCGCTGGACTTCGGACCTGATAAAGGCCCTGTCTCCAGCACTATACCGCCTGCTCTTGGTGGCGATGGGCTTGCAGTCGGGAGTGAGATTCGCAAACAAGGAGGGAGGGGCGATCTTAAGAGTCGAGAGGCTGCAGGTGGTGCGTGGTGGGCAATTTAGACGCTGCTGATTGCAGACGGAGAGCGGGGGAAAAGGGCCATTATACTGTATAGTGACACTCTTCAGATGGGTCATGAAGTCGAGCCCCAGGAGTACGGAAGCGCAGAGGTGTGGCAGCACGAGGAGCCTGAAGTTATCGTATACCGTGCTCCGCACCTTCAGGGTCACCACGCAGCAACCGAGGACATTTACAGAGTGGGATTGCGATGCCATGGAGATCGTCTGCTGGACGGGCCGCACGGAAAAGGCGTATCGGCGCACCGTATCAGGGTGAATGAAGCTCTCCGTACTCCCACTGTCAAACAAACAATGCTCCCTGTGCCCGTTTACCTCAATGTCCATCATGGACTCGGCGAGGCGATGAGACTTCGTCTGGTCCAGGGTCACCGATGCCGCTGTTGAATCCTGCAGATAGCTGTAGGGGGCTGATGAGATAGGAGATGGCGGCCCCTGCTGGTCACTCGCGGCCGTTGTTGGCCAAGATGGCGGCCCCCGCAGATCGCCGACGGCCGATGACATCATCCAAGATGGCGGCCCCCGTGGGTCGCACGCGGCCGGGGGCATCCAAGATAGCGACCCCCGTGGGTCACACGCGGCGCTCGTGGATTTGGGGGTAGACTTACGGCAGGCCTTAGCGTAGTGCCCCTTCTTCCCTCACGCGGAGCAGAACGACTCCCTCGCCGGGCAGCATTGTCGGGGGTGCTTACCCAGGCCGCAGAAGTAGCATTTCGGGCCTCCAGAGATTGCAGCAGTGGTCAGGTCACCGGAGAGGCGTGGGGCGGCGTAGGGCTGTGGTCCTCCCGGTAGCGACGGCCGCGATGTCCACGATGCGCCCACGTGGTCAGGTGAGTAGGCTTCGAGGTATTGTGAAGTCACTTCTAGGGATTCAGCCAATTGTACTGTTTTCTTTAAGTCCAGCGCACCCTGTTCCAGCAGCCGTTGCTGGATGTAAGTAGTTCCGATGCCCGTGACAAAGGCATCCTGGATTAAGTCGTCTGTATATTGGGTGGCAGTCACAGACCTACAGTTACAGTCCCGGGCAAGCAGACGCAACACGCGCAGGAACTGGTCGACTGATTCACCTGGCTGCCGTCTGCGTGTAGCGAGGAGGTGTCTCGCAAGGACTTCGTTAGGCCGTTTATTATACAGGCCTTTTAACAGTTCGATAGCGGCCGTATAATTTTCCGCGTCTCAGATCGTAGTGTATACTACGTCGCTTACCCGGCTGGGGAGCACCCGTAGTTTGTCAGCATCTGTACTGATGGCAGTGGAGGCTCCGATGTAATCCTTGAAGCATTGCAGCCAGTGGTCAAACGTGTTAGAGGCTCCGGCAGCTTGTGGGTCCAGATTCAGCCTTTCGGGTTTCAGTAACTGCTCCATTCTTCAAAAAAAACTTGCTAATAAAATTGATGCACTATCAATCGAACCAAGACTAGTTGTGAGCAAGACAAATAGGCTTTTATTAACAAGAACTTGGAGCCATCCCTGTCGGTGATCTGGTCTGAACTGAGGGCAAGGGGGGAGGAGCCACCGCCTTTATACCCAGACCAGGGGGAGGAGACTTGGGCGGAACCGACAGGGATGTGCCACATATACAGGTACTGAGAAATACTAACTATGGTGGTTAACCACTACAGATAACATATAACAGTGGTTTACCGCAGAGGTTGCCACTGAAACTCAGCAGAGATGTTCGTTTAGGTAGTATCAATGCTAGCGATGCAAGATAATGCTTAGGGTCACTTTCTTGATGACACATGGACAGCAAGATTACAGGAAGAGACTCACCTTAGCTATTTTGGCATTTCTAGAGGACCATAGCTGCCCAGAGTATCAAAAGAAGCGTATGAGGAAATTGCATATATGTTCGCAATAACTTTACCAAACTCTCGAGATTCAGGAATTGGACTTTTGGAATAGAAAATTGCAAATACTCCTTCATCATATAAGAAAGAAGGGAGGAAGGGAACACAGCAGTGGTTTTAAACCCTTCAGTTTATCATCAGTTGTGGGGAAGTTCACAGAATCTATCAGCAGAGGCAGAGGCTAGATTTTATGACTCTATCTGTATCCTCAAGGTGGGTTTGTAAGCAAGATGGGAGTCGTAAGGTTGGGTGTCATGCTATGGGCACCATTCGCAGCACCTAGTATCCACCCCTGCTGCAATTTTACCAGCGGGGTGGAAGACATCAGCAGGCCTGCTTGCCCAGGGGCCCCTTGAAGCCTTTAAGCGGCACGGTAGCACAATGGTTAGCACTGCTGCTTCACAGCTCCAGGGACCTGGGTTCAATTCCTGGCTTGGGTCACTGTCTGTGTGGAGTTTGCACATTCTCCTCGTGTCTGTGTGGGTTTCCTCTGGGTGCCCCGGTTTCCTCCCACAGTCCAAAGATGTGCGGGTTAGGTTGATTGGCCATGATAAAAATTGCCCTTAGTGTCCTGAGATGCGTAAGTTAGAGGGATTAGTGGGTAAAATGTGTAGGGGTATGGGGGTAGGGCCTGGGTGGGATTGTGGTCGGTGCAGACTCAATGGGCCGAAGGGCCTCTTTCTGTACTGTAGGGTTTCTATGATTTCTATGATAATAATTACTTAAGGGTCTCTTCCTGCCACTGCTGGGATTTTACCCATGGCGGGAGAGGTTCATGCCAAGAATGCAGCCTGACGGGGTCCACTGGTCTGGTTGGTGGTCAGTCGGAGAGTGTGGGTGTCTCCTTTACTGGCCCCCTGTGACTATCTGAGGCCCACTCACAAATTCTTCAATCCTCTCAGTTCCAATCACCCTCCAACCATTCTGGCCCTCCTCCCCCCTCATCCTCCTTGCTAGGACCTGTCAGCTTGGTTCTGGCGAATCTCCAGAATTACCTTAAAGTTTTGGGCTCTATCGCTGAACAATTACTAGGGGGCGTAGGTTTAAAGTGCGTGGGGCAAGGTTTAAAGGAGATGTACGAGGCAAGTTTTTTACACCGAGGGTGGTAGGTGCCTGGAATTCGCTGCCGGAGGAGGTAGTGGAAGCAGATACGATAGTGAGTTTTAAGGGGCATCTGGACAAATACATGAATAGGATGGGAATAGAGGGATATGGTCCCCGGAAGGGTAGGGGGTTTTAGTTCAGTCGGGCAGCATGGTCGGTGCAGGCTTGGAGGGCCGAAGGGCCTGTTCCTGTGCTGTAATTTTCTTTGTTCTTTGTTCTTTGTATTCTTCAGGACTGATCATGGTTCCAGCAAAGTCCACCGCTCCTGATGATGAGGCTGGAACCAGAGAGCTGCCAGCCAGTTGACTGATTTACCACAAAAGTGTCTGGGATAGAGACTTCAGTTAAATAGATAGATTGGAGAAACTGGGGTAATTCTCTCTCAAGAAGAAACAGCTGAGAAGAGATTTGTGATGATATAATGCCTTTAAGAAATATATTTACATCATGTTTCTTGTAAGGGGTATGTTTAGAATTCAGGTCTGTTTTGCATGGTGTCGATTTGTCCAAGAGGACCTTGAAATTAGTAGCTGGATGTGCAAGATAAATACTCATTTTATACATGGGGTGTTTCTTTAAGCAAAGCTAATGCATTTTTGTTTACTTAGCTTCCCCCTGTGAGTTCAGAGTAGAGTTTTGATTAGGTTGATCGACAGAGACAGAGTCATGTGATTATTTGGAGGCGCTTTCAGGAAATAAAGGCTTTCAGTTTCATTTTAAAATACAAATAGTTGCTGCCTGGACTGCCAGACAAAAGCAATGGCTCTCTTTCTCTCCGAAAATGCCTTTCTGAGAGCTCCAGGGCTGGTAACCTAAGTCACGGCAAGTATACCTGTGTTTTGCTAACTAATTTTAAAGAGGGAGTTTAAGTCTATAAGCGAAATATTGCTTAAATTGGAACTTACAGTGATAGGTTTACAATTTGTCATATTTAAGTATTTTTCAATTGTTAGAGGTTAAGCTAATTAATTTGTTATAGTTAAATTGCATTGTTAAATAAAGCTTGTTTTGATAAAAGCTTCCTGGTTTGTCAGTAGAACCGCATCTGGATTGAAACATCTTATCCTCAAATTAATGCCAAAATAGAACATTGTTGGGGTCTAGTCTAACTTCATGATATACATTGGGGTATCTGACCTTGTGCTCCAGCAGATTTGATAGTATTCAGAATCATGAGGGTTCCAGACTGTTGATAAGAGCGGAGGTTTTAGGAGCAGGAGTAGGCCATTTGACCCTTTGAGCCTCTAGCGAAACTGTTCCTACTGGTGGAAGGACAGGAACGTTTTTATGCAGGGAATGTTTGGGATCTGGAATGCATCTGAGAGTGTGATAGAGACAATGGCTTTTAAAGGGAAATGGATAAGGATATAATAGGGAAAGATTTGTAGGGCTATGGGGAAAGGGCAGGTAGAGGGACTAACTGAATTGCTCTTGCAGAGAGTCAGCATGGTGTAAGTGGGCCTGGGTAGTAAGTTTTAGCAGAGCTTGACCATTTATAGGCTATTTTCATTTTGTATTCACTGTAGTTTGTATTGTTTATTCATGGGTGGCACGCTGGCACAGTTGTTAGTAATGCTGCCTCACAGTTGGGTTAGATTCCAACCTTGGGTGATTGTGTGGAGTTTGCACGTTCTCCCTATGTCTGCGTAGGTTTCCTCCGGGTGCTCCGGTTTCCTCCCACAGTCCAAAAATGTGTAGGTTAGGTGGATTTGCCATGCTGGGGTAATGGGAAGAGGGTGGGGTAGAGGGCATGGGTAAGATGATGTGTTGGAGAGTCAGTGCAGACTTGATGGTCTGAATGGCCTCCATCTATGATTCTATGGGTTAGCAAGGCCAGCATTTGTTGCCCATTCCTTATTACCCTGGGACTGTAAAAATTCTCACAATACCAGGTTAAAGTTCAACAGGTTTATTTGGTAGCACAAGCTTTCGGAGCACTGCTTCTTCATCAGGTGAGTGGAGAGCTGGGTTCACAAACATGGCATATATAGACACAGACTCAATTACAAGATAATGGTTGGAATGTGAGTCTTAACGGGTAATCAATTCTTTACAGGCGCAGACAATGTGAGTGGAGAGAGGGTTAAGCACAGGTTAAAGAGGTGTGAATTGTCTCAAGCCAGGATAGTTAGTAAGATTTCGGCAAGCCCAGGCCAAATGGTTACAAGTAGTGTGACATGAACCCAAGGCATGTTGTCTACCTGATACGTTGCAGAAAAGAATGTCCCGAGGCATGGTACATTGGTGAGATCATGCAGATGCTACGACAATGGATAAATGGACACTGCTTGACAATCACCAGGCAGGAGTGTTTCCTTCCTGTCAGGGAACACTTCAGCAGTCAAGGGCATTCAGCCTCTGATCTTTGGGTAAGCGTTCTCCAAGGTGGCCGTCAGGACACACGACAACACAGAATCACCGAGCAGAAACTATAGCCAAGTTCCGCACACTTGAGGACGGCCTCAACCAGGATCTTGGGTTCATGTCACACTACCTGCAACCATTTGGCCTGGGCTTGCGAAATCTTACCTGATGAAGGAGCAGCGCTCCAAAAGCTCGTGATTCCAAATAAACCTATTGAACTTTAACCTGGTGTTGTGAGACTACTTACTATGCCCACCCCAGTCCAATGCCGGCATCTCCACATCATACCCTGGAATTAATTGTTTTGCTTGGCCATTTCAGGGGGCAGTTAAGATCAACTACATTGTGGTGGACCTGCAGTCACATGTAGGCCAGGCCAGATAAGGACGGAAGATTTCCTTCTCTGAAGGACATTAATGAACCAGATCGGTTTTTACGTCAATTAACAATGGTTTCATAGTCACCATTAGACTTTTAATTTCAACGTCCGCCATGCTGGGATTTAAACTTTGAGTCACCAGGGCAATATTCTGGGTCTCTGGATTACTAGTCCAGTGACAATACTGCTAGACCACTGCCTAGCCAGAGTAAGCTGACAAGAATAAGGAGCCATTTTGAGACTAGCAGGTTGAAGAAGCCATTTTGTATTCTTTAACTTGCAATTTCTTAAATGTACTAATTAAGGAATTCTGTACTAATTAGTCACTAGTCAGAAACAGATGATTAAGTATATAATGAGCCTCAGTTGAGTTCCATTTGAAGAATCAATAATTAATCAGTAGTTGCTTTAGACGACTGAGTTATTCTAAACACTTGTCTGTTTTAATGCCATTAATTAGCTAGTATAATTTCTCTGCTTCAGCATAATCAGATAAAAAGTGGGAGCAACAATTCTTAATTCCAGATTTTTAAAAAAATTGAATTCAAATTCCACCATCTGCCATGGTGGGATTCAAACCTGGGTCCCCAGAATATTAGCTGAGTTTCTGGATGAATAGTCTAGCAATAATACCACTAGGCCATCGCCTCCCTGACTTACAGTAAGCCCAATTTGAGTTGAGATAGTGGTCATTGAGAGGTTACAAACCAAGGGTGAGAGGGGCTTCCCTGCTAGCCACATGTTGAAAACTCCTGAGGCAAGATTCTTGAAGACTCGCTATCAAAGAAGGGGTGTGTAACGGGGTTACGCCCCTTTGAACTGCAACGCCCGGTTGATATTTAAAAGTCTGTCTTTTTCCTTTAAAGAAACCTCTTTTAATTTAACCTCTGAGGGTGCCGTCTTGCCTTATGGTTAAAGTCTTGTTTGAACTAAAACAATTTATTGAATCATTTACAAATGATTGGTGAATTGGGTCGATAGCAATTAAATTGCAGGGAACAAAATTGAGTAATTTAGAAGTTAGACTAACAGTGGATTCAGCAGGCCAAATGGCGTCCTTCTGTAGTGTAACCATTCAATGATTCTATAGGAATGAAATGAGGAAGCAATATTTCACAGAATTTCACTAGAAATCTTGAACTCTTTCCCTCAAAGGTTATGAAAGCTCCGACTATTGAAATTCTCATGACTAAGAGTTAGAGATTAGTTAAGCTAATTAAAGGTTATTGAGCAATAAGGAATCAAAGTTGATGAATGGAGTTGTGCTACAGGCCAGCCATGATCTAACTGAATGGTGGAATGGACTTGAGGGACTCGATAGCTTACTACTGTTCCAATCTTCTGTCAGTCTTCTACTTGTTGATAGGAAGAAGCTCTGAGGAATTTCCCAGTGATAATAGAACCATACATTCATTGCAACACATAAGGAGACCATTCAGCCCATTGTGTCCAATACTGCTCTCCGGGCAGCAATCCAATTTGTCCCATACTGTTGCTCAATGCAGGTTTGTTTCCATGAAGCACTCATCTGATTTTCTCCTCATCTCTGTCTTAAGTGGGCGATCCCATACTCTGACGTTATGTATGCCCTCTGGTTGCAGACTCTCCTACAAAGGGAAACGACCTCTCAGCAGCTACCCTGCCAAACCCCTGAGAATTCTATGGGACAAATTTTATCGTCCTGCCCCCCACGGCAATCGGAGCGGGTGAGGGGCAGACCATGGAAAGGTCCGTTGACATCAGGTGGGATTTTCCAGTTTCGGGGCGAGCGAGGCTGGAAAATCCTGCTTTATATGTCTCAGTAAGGCCACCTTTCATTCTTCTAAACTCCAATGAGTACAGGCCCAACCTACTTAACCTCTCCTCATAAGAAAATCCCTCCATACCCAGGATCAACCGAGTGAACCTTCTCCGAATTGCCCCCAATGTCAGTATATCTTTCCTTAGATAAGGGGACCAAAACAGAAGATTGCTCGTGGAACTCTACCCAAGAAAGGAGAGGAGGTGAGTAGAGGAAATTGGTGAATGTACCTGGTTTATTCATTATGCATTATGATAAAGCACTTTACTTTGACTGATACAACTTGATGTTTCATTGTAATGATCGCTGAATGACAAGATTGTTTGATCCTCTATCTTGATGTTAAACTATTTAGATTTCCTGGTGGCAAACTTAGGTCAATAATGATAGTGTATCTTTGAATTATTTATTCAGCAATTACTGTATCCCACAGGGCTGTTCCATTAAATTCTGACTGTAATGCAGGGATTCCTATTTAGTTCCTCTACACAATGAGACACACATTTGAGTTTATCAATTGCTTAACTGATGAGATTAAAGCAAAACTACAAAGCGTAACAGTCTTGAACAAAAGTCTCCTTTGGAAACCTGAATGTAACCATAGCCCCGGGATTGATATTTCTAGTCGTGTGCGATCAATGAGTATTAAAGGTCGTGGGTAAAATGTGTTTCGCAGGCTTAATTTAATCTCATTACAAGACTGAGTTTGAAGCCACATAATGAGGGGCTCCATGCTTGAACTTAATGTGAAATCATAGAATTCGTACAGTGCAAAAGGAGGCCATTGAGCCCACCGAGCCTGACCGGCAGCAATCCCACCCAGGCCTAATCCTTGTAACCCCACGCATTTACCCTGCTAGTCCCCCTGACACTAAGGGACAATTTAGCATGGCCAATCAGCCTAACCTACACATTTTTGGACTGTGGGAGGAAACCGGAGCAAAACCACACAGACATAGGAAGAACATGCAAACACCACACAGACAGTGACCAAAACTGGGAATCGAACCCGGGTCGCTGGCGCTGTGAGGCAGCAGGGCTAGCCACTGTGCCGCCCTGGTTGGGTAAAGATTCCATTCCTTAGTAAAGTCAATTTTATTGTTGACTTTTTTTAAAACCAAAACACAATTTTAAATGTTCACGGCGTCCAACATTTTTATATGACAAATGGTTGGCAGAATCTCAAATTTTAAGTAAATTCTTCAAAGCGGTGAGGGTTTGTGTGGTGAACCATAGATGGTTAGCGCTATGGGTACTTGTACATATGTTACTGTTGTCACTGTTGGGGTTAGGGTTGGGCTGTTCTACCTGTTAGTATTGTTCTGTGATACACTCCGGTTGGCTCCGCCAACCTGTAGGAGTATAAAGGTCACTGCACTGCCTGATGACCCTTTAGTCTGGGATTGTATTGTTATGCAGTATGCTCCATTCTTGTTACTAATAAAAGCCTTTATTTCCCGGGTACGATCCAGCCTCCCGAGTGATTTAATCGCGCATCAGTTTGAATCCAAGGATCTCCTATGATATGTCGGTATTCCCTAAAATGCAGCCATGTATTAGCGTTTGTAATGGGGAACATTTCACAAGTCAATACACCTTAATTATCATTACAAACAGATGATATAATGGGCTATTAAAGATTGAGAGTCACATCATATAACCTTGCAGATTTGAGTTTGGTCAGTGGGGAGATATGCTTGGAATCCCATCCCCATTATTTAATGACCTCGAACGAAGCTGCTGAGAAGTCAGCAAGTAACATTCCTCATGTGAAGCATGGCGTCGCTCTCCATGATGGGACATACCACTTATCTAAGGTCAGAGAGCTGAGAGGCAGGCTGGCAATGCGACTCAGGGACCCCAAGTGTGTACAAATGTACTCCTGTCATTTACCAGATAAACCTATGCAGCAACACAAAACATGAGTAAGCTCCCGAGTGCTTGTCCAAATTAAATGGGTCAAACACAACTGCTTGTAAATTAAAGTGGTCCTGCATGACTTGAAGGGGGTGTGTTTGCTTTGCTGCTGTAAACAGGAGATTTATTGTACCATGTGTGGTGAACCATAGATGGTCACCACTATGGGTACTGAACCATAGATGGTTAGCACTATGGGTATTTGTAGATATGTTACTGTTGGGGTTAGGGTTGGGGTGTTCTACCTGTTGGTATTGTTCTGTGGTACACTCCGGTTGGCTCCGCCTACCTGTAGGAGTATAAAGGTCACTGCACTGCTTAGTGACCCTTTAGTCTGGGATTGTATTGTTAAGCAGTATGCTCCATTCTTGTTACTAATAAAAGCCTTTATTTCCCGGGTACGATCCAGCCTCCCGAGTGAATTAATCGCGCATCACCATGTTTTACTTGCTGCATTTGTTCTCTCATCATATCATGTCCAACATGTCATTAACTACTTGAGTAATGTTCCCAGAAAGAAAAATCCTGAGGAGGCAAACAGTGGACCACACTATGTCTGAAATGTGAATTCTGTAGCTTACATTTGGTCGAGTGCTTTTGACCAGTTTCTTAATGCAGTACTAACATCACGTGGACATAGCAGGATAGGGATCACTGTACTTAGCAAACCTTTAGCTTTTAATCTCACCCATAACAAGATACTTATTCATCTCTGAACTGTCAGCATGCCGTCTGTCAGTGAGATGTTAAAGCAAGGCCCCAGCTGCTCTCTCAGGCAGATATCATAGAGTTATAGAGCAATACAGCACAGAAACAGGCTCTTCGTGCCGACCATGGTGCCCTCCCAGCTAGTCCCAATTGCCCACGTTTGGCGAAGATCCCATGTAAAAGATCTCATGACACCATTTTAAAGAAGAGCAGGGGATTTGCCCCCAGGGTCTTGGTCAATCAACGTCACAAAACAAATTACCTGGTTGTTATCACATTGCTGTTTGTGGCAGTTTGCCGTGGGTCCATTGGCTGTCTCATTGCCAACTTTACAACAGTAACTTAACTTCAAAAGTCCTTCATTGCCTGTGAAATGCTTTGGGACCTTTGTGGGTCAGGAAAGGTGCTATATAAATGCAGGACTTTCCTTTTATTTCCCGAGGACATTCATTGATGTCACATTAGTTGTTTAGTTGTTAATTCAGATCACAGTTCTGTGGGAACAAAATATTTAAATGTATAATTTCTCTTCTTATTAGTTAATTTTATATGTCATAGGGTGGCACGGTGGTTAGCACTGCTGTCTCACAGCGCCAGGGACCGGGTTCAATTCCGGCCTTGGGCCACTGTCTGTGTGGAGTCTGCACGTTCTCCCCGTGTCGGTGTGGGTTTCCTCTGGGTGCTCCGGTTTCCTCCCAGAGTCCAAAGATGTGTGGGTTAGGTGCATTAGCCGTGCTAAATTGCCCCTTAGTGTCTGGGAGACTAGCTAGGGTAAATGCACAGGGTTATGGGGATGGGGTGGGATTGTGGTCGGTACAGACTCGATGGGCCAAATGGCCTCCTTCTGCACTGTAGGGATTCTATGATTCTATATTTTGTTCCCATTGTCTATTTAAATGTGACGTGTTGGCAATGATACAAGATTATAGTTCGATTAATCTTATTAGAACAAGGCATATTGATTGTATTGGCTACATGCTGAGAGAGTTTGGGATGTTAAAAGAGGGTGGGAGGAACACAAGAACACAAGAGATAGGAGCAGGAGTAGGCCACCAGGCCCTTCAAGCCTGCCCCGCCATTCAATACAATCATGGCTGCTCTGTGCCAGCCACAACTCCACAACTCCTTTTCTGTGGGATTTCCCCATAGCCCTCTATTCCTCGATCTATCAAATATTTATCCACCTCCACTTTAAATACTTCCATCACCCTTTGGGGCAGAGTTTTCCAGCGATTCACCATCTCTGCGAGAAGAAATTTTTACACACCTCAGTTTTAAATGACCGGCCCTTTATCTTGTAGCTATGTCTCCTTGTCTGAGACTCTCCCACTAGTGAAAACATCTCACCATCTATCCTGTCAAGCCCCCTCAGGATCTTATATGTTTGAATAAGATCACTCTTCCAAACTCCATGGACCAGACTATTTTGTCTCTCTTGATAGGACAACCCTCTCATCTCAGGAATTAGCCTAGTGAATCTCCTTTGGACAGCTTCCAATGTTACTCAATCCTTTTTAAGGTAAGGGGACCAAAACAGTATGCAGTATTCCAGGTGAGGCCTCATCAACACCCTGTACGATTGTAACAAAACCTCCCTATTTTTAAACTTCAATCCTTTTACAATAAAGGCCAAAATGTCATTTGCCTTAACTACTTGCATGGCCAATGCTGGTTAGGTACATTGGCCACGCTAAATTCTCCTTCAATGTACCTGAACAGACACTGGAGTGAGGTGACTAGGGGATATTCACATTAACCTCATTGCAGTGTTATTGTAAGCCTACTTATAACACTAATAAATAAACTTTAAAATGGTAAAACTTTAAACTTTAAAACTTCTCCACATTAAACTCCATTTGCCAGGTTTTCACCCAGTCAGTCACCCGATCTATCTTTATCCTGTTGTCGAATCACATTCTCCTCATCACAGCATGACCTTCCACCTATCTTTGCATTATCAGCAAATTTGGAAACCTTACATTCTGTTCCTTCCTCAAGGTCATTAATGCAAATATTGAACAATTGTGGGCCAAGAACTGATTCCTGCGGTACTCCACTAGTAACATCTTCCCACTCTGAAAAGGCCCACAATTATACCAACTCTCTGCTTCCTATGTGACAACCAGTTTTCAATCCACAAGACCCAGATAGTGGAAAGGAGGAATGCTTCTGGTTAAACTGAGGAATGGGGGAATCCAATGGAAAAGTAAGAGGGAATTGTGGGTTGGACAAGGGAGAATTAAGCCAGAACTTGCTTTAGGTAGATTGCCAATACTGATGATGTATTCACTGCCTCCATTGCAATTACATCATCTACGTCCCATCTCTTTTTTAATGCAATTTATTGAGGAATGCTTTACAGGGTGGCCAACCCCGGTTCTTATGAAAAAGGAGGGGGCTCTTTGACTGTGGGAGACTGGGAGCAGTGTGCTCATGACTGGAAACCATAAGTGGGGGGGGGGGGTAGTTGGGGTGCAGTGTAGGTAGGGTCTGGCACTCATGACAATAGGTGAGTGGAGGGGGTGAGTCAGGGGGAGAAATGTTGGTGATCACAACTCTCCCTGGTGACCAGTGGCAGCGGTACACAAAAATAAACAAAGAGGCAAAGGCAAGGGATGACTCCCAAGGTTGGACTCCCACTGGCTGTCCTAGAAATGAGGGGCAAAAGGAGGTGGGGCAACAGTCAAAATAAGGGACTGGAATGACTTCAATCAGGCCATTGAGGTTGGCTTATTGGAGTATGAACTCCCTGATTAAGGGTACACAAAAGATATCCCTGATTAAGGATCCAATTGTTGGGCCTATCAGGGAGTCTTTGCCTTGTATTTAATCAAGAGTGTTGGTTCCTCTGACACCCCTGGAGGTAGACTGCTAACTGCTAGCACTCTGTGTACCGCTGCTAGAGTTTGTAAATATAGGGATTTTGGTGAAGGGACTTCGGCCTCCACAGACTTATTATAGGGACAATCCCTTAAAGTATGGGATCACTGTTCACCCTACACTACAATGACAACACTTGACAAGTACTTAATTGGCTGTGGAGTGCTTTGGGACATCCTGAGGTCACTATATAAGTGCAAAGCACCTGGGGTGAGGTTAGGAGAGATGACTAAAGGCTGAGCCATAATAAAGGCTTTGGTAAATTTTTTAAAGGGATGTCGAAAAAGATTCTGAAAGATTTAGGGAGGGGGTTTCTGTAAGTAGGACCGAGGTGGCTGAATGGTCGGCAAAGGGGAGTACAGAATGCTGGAGAAGGAGAATTGACGAGGGAGGGAGGTAATGGATGGCTGGAGGAGGCTGCAGATCATAAGATTGGTCACAGACGTGTAGAAATTTGAAGACATAGGCAGGAATTTTAAATTGAATAATTAGGGAGGAAAGGTAAACAGCAGAATCAGGGAAAGTTCAATGTAAGGCAAGTAAACGAACGATTGCATTTTAAAAATATTGGAATTGGTGACAGAAGAACCAACAAGAGTCAGTTGAAGTTAGTAGGAAGGTGAATAAGTATTTCACTGACAACTGGGATGCTGAGGTGAAGGAATCTTCCCAATCCTGTTTCTTGCAGTGCAACAACTTCAGTTCTTCAAGTCGCCTAATATTTTCATATTTTATTTCCCAGAATCAACGTGTAATTTTTTCTTTAAACCCTCTCCTTCGGTATCGATCTCTCACCTAATGAGTCTTACAGGAGTGACGTCCCGTCTCCCAGTTCATTATTAAGTGTTCTCAAAATGCAAGACTGGACTTAATTCGCCTTTTCCTTCCTTACTTAGCTCACAAGAGAAACCCCTTCACTCATCCTTTTGAAGTGAACAGTTACAATTTTTAAGATCAATTATGTCTTCTTTAATCTTACTCTGTAGCGTTGCTTTTTGCACTTTGATTTCTCAAGTGTATTCCTGAGAGTTTTTTTTCAGCCTGCCTTTGTTACGATCAAAGCACCAATGCTGGCCAAGTCATTTTTCATAATGCAGGGCAATGCCAATTTGATTAAACAAACTGTCCCATTCAGGCCTGTTGCGAGTGCAGAATAGAAAGCCAGATGTAACAATAACTTTAATCAGTCATGAATCTACTGCACTAAGGAAACCAATGCAGTAATTTGTACAGCCATAATAAACTCCATTCCCTACAAATCAGGGCATAATCAACTAAATCCAAATAGCTGCTGGAGTTGGAAGCATGCTGCTGTATTTAGGTATTATACATACATTTAACATTTCTGTCAGCATCTGCAGAGAAACAGAGTTAATGGGTGGAATTTTCCCATCCTACCCACCATGGGAACTGTAGCAGGCGCGACACGGATCACGCAAAGGTCCGTTGTCCTCATGCGGGATTTTCCGGCCTTGGGGCAAGCGCAGCCAGAAAATCACACCTAATGTGCGAAATCTAATATATGTGATGGGGATGGGGGGGCGGCGGGGGGCTGTTGACTGGCTGCAAAATAAGTCGGAACCCTGCGTTGCTCTTTTTTGGAAGCCACGATGGTACTTTATGGAAATCAGGCACTTACCTAGTCAGCTTTGATCTTCCCGTTGAATTAAGTCCCGAGCAGGGTGGAAAGCCAATCAGAGACATCACCACCGGGTGCTGTGGTCACTGCTGGTATTGCAGTTGGGCCATCTGAGGGATCACTGAGGGATTCCTGACAAGAGATCAGTACAGGTGGGTTGAGTGCCTGGTAGGGGCTTGCCAGTGAGTGGGCAGGGAATGGGGGGGGTGGGGGGTCCGTGTGAATAGAAAGTGAAGGTGAGTGGCTGCTCATAGGGCCTCCCCTTCCTGAAGCTGGGCCCTTTGATCAGCGTAAGAAGTTTAACAACACCAGGTTAAAGTCCAACAGGTGTATTTGGTAGCAAAAGCCACAAGCTTTCGGAGCCTTAAGCCCCTTCTTCAGGTGAGTGGGAATTCTGTTCACAAACAGGGCATATAAAGACACAAACTCAATTTACAGAATAATGGTTGGAATGCAAATATTTACAGCTAATCGAGTCTTTAAGATACAGTCTTTGATCAGACACAGGGAAGCTGAGTACAAGGGACACCTTCCCCCACCACCCCCAGCCCCAACAAAGATCTGACAGGCAGTTGTTCCACCAGCTTCTGGTAGAATTCCGGTGATGGCTCAATGAGGCCCTTAAGTGGTCCCTAAGAAGCTACTTAAAGGTCTCAATTGGCCACCCAGTAGGAAAACCGCTCTCCGCTCTTCCTACCTGGAACTTAATCAGGGAAGCCAGAAGGCAATGGGATCTCTGAAACCTTCCCCTTGATAAAATGTCCTTCCCCAACCTCTGATTTTCCCTCGGAGGGGGGTGGGGGGGGTGTGTACATAACCTCCCCACTCTCCCCACAATAGTTTCTGTTCTATGATCTTTCACTGGAAAAGGTTACTCATTAATCCCCATCCCACCTTAGTGGGGGTTGCAAGGAGTCATGTTTCTGGCAGTTTGGGGGATGGGTGTCGCATTTCCAAGAGTTTAGCTCTACAGCAACCCCCATCCCCCCCCCCCCACACACACACACACACACACACCCGGCTTCTCTCTCACCCATCCTGGGAAAGTGGGGGAGGGAATTAAAATTCTCTCCACTACAGACTATAGTATGTAGCACTTTTGAAATTGAATGTTCCAAACTGTGTCCTTTGGTGCTAAATAATGAAAGAAAGTTAAATCTGGTACATTTTTCTTCATTTCTAATTTTCTTTCTCTTTGTCTTCAGTAAGTGTATGAGATAGGGAACAGAATGGGTGTGCCGCTTGAAGACAGTAGGTCTGGCAATGAAACAGGAGGGAAAAAAGATAACAGGACTTCTTGGCGCCTGGAACTCAAAAGCCTTACAATCTCTTGCTGCGTGAATAATACTTAACAAAAGATGAAAGGTTACTGTAATTTCCTGGAGGTCTACAAACTGATCTTCTGTATTCCTGCATCACTGAGCTTTGAATAAGTAAGTTAGGAATGGAAGGTCACAGACAAGTTCCATCTTTCACCCTCTGCAATAGGGCTAGGATACAAGCTTTGCATCTGCTGAGCTGACATCCAGGGTGTCCTAGGAGTACAAGTACATAGTTCGTTGAAAACAGCGTGACAGGTAGACAAAGTGGTGAAGAAGGCATTTAGCACACTGGCTTTCATCAGTCAGGGTATTATGTATAGGAGTTGGGACATTATAGTACATGTGTATAAGTCATTGGTGAGACCGCGCTTGAAGTATTGTTTACAATCTTGGTCACCCTGTTATGGGAAAGACTTTGATAAACTTGAAGGAGTGCAGAAAAGATTTACAAGAATGTTGCCAGGACTAGTGGGCCTGAGTTATAGGGAGCGGTTGGCCAGGCTAGGACTTTATTCCTTGGAAGGTAGGAGAATGAGGGGTTACCTGACTGAGGCATATAAAATCATAAGGGGCATAAATAGGATGAATGCACATAGTCTTTTTCCCAGGAAAGGGGAATTGAAAACTAGAGGGCATAGGTTTAAGGTGGGAGGGGAAAGGTCCTGAGGCGCAACTCCTTCATGCAGAGAGTGGTGCGTATATGGAATGAGCTTCCAGAGAAAGTGGTTGAGGCAGCTTCAATCGCAATGTTTAAAAAGCATTTGGATAAGTACATAGATGGGAAAGGATTAGAGGGATATGGACCAAACACGGGCAATTGGGACTTGCTGGGAGCGCACCATGGTCGGCATGGACCAGTTAGGCCGAAGGGCCTGTTTCTGTGCTGTATTGCTCTGTAACTTTATGTCTCTATGTCCGGCTGTGTCTCAGTTGGTAACGCTCCTGTGTCAAAGTCAGAAGGAAGGTTGCTGGATCAAGCCCTGCTCCAGGGCTTACGTGCAACAATCTATAAGGAGCACTTCTGTTGGAGTGCTGACTGCCTGTTTAATGTATAAGAACAGCAGGAGTGCTGCACTGCCTGCTTAATGTATAATGCACCAGTCTTCATCAGTGTGTACTCTCAGTGAGAAGTTTTACTCAGCTGAGTAGAAATGGCAGCTTTCAGCACTTGCCCCATAGCAGAACCACATGACTCTGGCAAGCTTGCAGTTTCAAAACCCAACCATCTCCCTGTCTATCTTTTCCTACCTACCCACCCCTCCCCCAAACTATCTCCCTACCCCCAATTACCTCACCTCTCTCTCCCTCTCTCCACTCTGCAGCTCCTTCCTCCCCAACTCCCCCAATCTCTCCACCCCATCACCTCCCCAATTCCCTCGCCGCCCCCCCTCCCCCCACTCTCCACCCCCCTCCTCTTTTACTATCACCCCAGCCTTTCCATTTGACCGGGTATAGTGCAGCCACAAGGTGTCGCGCTGAATTTGTGAATCGGCTGAATTCTTCATTTGTGAACAGAGGAACATTGTTACTCATCGCAATTTCTGGAATGCCGTACCAACTGAAGTGGGCTTTTAGACATTCAACTGTTTCTCTTGTCATCGTTAAAATCAGCTTTGTCTAACTCCCAGTAGTCAGAATAGTAGTCTACAATGACTAGATAATCAATTCCTGCCAAAGTGAAGAGGTCTACACCCACCTTCATCCATGGGTGGCACGGTGGCACAGTGGTTAGCACGGCTGCCTCGCAGCACCAGGGACCCGGGTTCAAATCCGGCCTCAGCTCATTGTCTGTGTGGAGTTTGCACATTCTCCCCATGTCGGCGAGGGTTTCCTCTGGGTGCCCCAGTTTCCCCCCACAGTTCAAAGATGTGCAGGTTCGGTGGATTGGCCATGCTAAATTGACCCTTAGTGTCAGGGGGACTAACAGGGTAAATATATGGGATTACGGGGATAGGGTTGGGTGGAATTGTGGTCGGTGCAGACTCAATGGGCCGAATGGCCTCCTTCCTAACTGTAAGGAGTCTATGATCTATGGTGCCTGGGATGTCATGCGTCATTAATGGCTCTCTAGTTTGTTTAGCCTGGTACTCGCTACACGAACTGCACTGGCAAATGTGGTCTTTAATTTGATTGCTCCCGTTTGGCCAGTAAAACACATTTTTTCCTTTCTCAGAGTTGATTCAATTCCTTGATGGCTTGCACGGTTACACATCAGCATCTCTCCTGTCATCTCCTTCAGGATGCTGGGCTGTCATTCACCTTGGTGTGCTCGTGTAACCGTGGGTGTGCCCTTGAAGCTCTTATACCATCCTTCAATTCTGTAGTGCTTGTGGAGTTGCATCTTGTCGAGTAGTTTGCTTGATTTGAGCAAGGGCCTTGTCTGTCAGATTTAATGGGCGGGATTTTCTGGCTGCGCTAGCCCCAAAACCGGAAAATCCCACCCAAGGTCAACGCACCTTTCTAGGGCCTGCCCCCAACGCACCTTTCTAGGGCCCGCCCCCCCCCACCCGCTACGATTCCCGTGGCGGACGGAACGGCAAAATTCACCCCAATGTCTCTGCCTGGTTAATGGCTTCCAGATCATGTCTGGCTGCTGCTTTGCACTGAATCTGGAAGATGTTGCATTCTTTTGCAGTCTCCTCAATTATCTTCATGGGGAGCGCTGCTCTCAATAGCGTGTCTCTGATGTACATCTGTTTCTCTTGCTTGTATGGCGCGTCCAGATGATATCTTTGAAAATCAAGTAACATGGTTTGCATTCGCTTTGGAACAGATAGCAGCGGTTTACGAGAAATGCTTTGAAGGGGCTTGTGGTTGGACTCCACTGTCTCTCCCCAGCAGGTACTGGTGAAAATGCTCGCAGGCAAAAACAATAAACAGACACTCTTCACCAATCTGAGCATGGCGTTGCTCTGTTTGTGTTAACTCCCTGGATGTGAATGTGACTGGTTGTCTTTGCTGCTACATGATTGGCCCCACATTGGTCTCACTGGAGTCACACTGAAAGGTGACTTCATGATCGACATGATTGTACCTCAGCACAGGCATTGCTTTCACTGGTTGTTTGATTTTAGTGAACCCTGTTTCTTGTTCCGTTCCTCCAATACCACAGCGCACCCTTGGTGGTGAGTTGCACTATGGTTCATACTCAGTTGACAAATTGGGCAAAAATTTAATGAAATAGTTCATGAATCCAACACATTGTTGCACTGCTTTCACACCTGTTGGTCGTTGCATCGCTACCACATCTCTCACCTTATCAAGATCTGAGCGAAGACCTTTTTGCCATCACTACGTGACTGATGGACTTGACTTCAGACATCTCCAATTGCAATTTGTTCTTGTTCAGCTTCAGATTCATCTGTCGAACGCGCTGCAGCCGTCGTGTTAAATTCCGGTCACGGTCAATTATGGCTTCTTCCATTGTGTCTTCACATCATAGATGAGTAGATCATCCACTGTGGCTTCCACTCCGGGAATATCATTGACTACTTCATGTGGTCTGCATCGATACTCTTCTGGAGCTGTGGAAATACCGCACAATGGGAGGGATTCTCCCAGCCCTCTGCGCTGCTCAACTTATGCCACGGGTTGGGAGACATCAGCAGAGGCCGTTTCACAGGTTTGATTTTGCAGGCTGGGCATCATGGCCTCCGCGCGTCTTTCAGCCTAAGATTTTTGGCGTCATCAGCTCCATGCCAGAAATCGGCGCAGAGCTGATTATCATCTGGAAATGTCATTCACATTGACATTTCCATATAATTAGCGGGTCCGGGATGGAATTCTCCGGGCCTGCTAGTGTCTCCCCCCTTACCCCCTGCCAGGAGTGGTTCCTTCCAGCAGAGTTTGCAACTGCTCCCCACTGATGGGGAACAGGTGTCATGACCCCGCTGGAGGGAAGCGAGGCCATTGAAGCCCCCCCTGGGAGGTTGGGGGCAAGGGGGGTGCCCCTTGGGCAGTGCCAGTCTGGCCCACTGCTGCAGTCAAAGTGGCAAACTGGCACTGCCCAAGGGGTACATTGTCACTGCCCACCGGGCAGGGGGCGTGGCCTATTAGGGGGCGATCAGTGGGGGGGACCCGCTGCCACTCTGAAATTGGGATCACTGGGAATGGGAGGCAGTGAGGGCAATTGGGGCTGGCCATCCAGGTTGGGGCTGTAGGGGGGGGGAGGGAATCGGGGCTGTCCATCTGCGTGGTGCAGGGTGGTGGGGGGGGGGGGGCGGTTGAGGCTGCCAGGGAGAGGGTCAAGGCCGGTCATCGGGAAGAGGGGGAGGGGGGTGGGTAAGGTGGGCTGGTCATCGGGATCGGGACCGTTGGGGGGGAGATCAGGGCTTGCGGGGGGGGGAGGGGGTGGGGGAAGGATTGGGGAGATCAGGACTGGCTGGGGGTGGGGAAGGGGGATCGAGGAGATCTATTCTTCAACAATGCACCAGTTCTGTACCACCAAATGCCTATTATAATATTTAAATTACATTAGTCGCGGAGGTGACCACAATGATGCCTGGACCAATATGGCATGGTTGCATTTCTTGATCATCGGGCACAATTTTGTCTTTTAAAAAGCATTTAGACAGTTACATGGGTAAGATGGGTATCGAGGGATATGGGCCAAATGCGGGCATTTGGGACTAGCTTCGGGATTTTAAAAAAAGGGCAGCATGGACAAGTTGGGCCGAAGGGCCTGTTTCCATGCTATGAACCTCTATGACTCTATCATGTCACGTTTGAGGAAGCAATAACATGGCGCCCAGTTGTGATTTCAAAAACATTGCTGGATGCATTGAAACTTCTCCCCCTTAAATTCCCATGTTTTGCCCAAATACAGGCAGGGCTGCTGCCTCTGGCCAGTGTGACTGTTGCTCAGCCCACAAAAGACAATTAGGACTTAATCATCAACGCCCACCGTGAAGCTCCATTATGCAGCTTTTACACTGATCTCCGGTATTTGTTTTGCACTGTTCCCTTACAGTTAATAAAAAAATATAAATTAAAGCCGTGCTATCTCTTTCAAGCAAACATCCTGCTGCTCAGTGTGCAGACCAAAATATATACGCTTGGAAAATTAGCTGCAATATCCCTTTTCTAACTGACATCCTTGTCAGCTTCTTAAATTCAAACTCAGCCAACCAGAGAGTTCTTTGTTTGGACTGATTACATTTGAGTGAGCCAATCTAAAATTGTCAAGTTAACCAATCCTGAGGACTGATGGAAGGCTCATATGCTAACGAACTCTGCCGTTTTCAATTCCACACATAGAATATAAAAGTAAGCCCTGCATTCATTTCACCTTGGCACAATGTAGTGATGATCTACTTTCTCATTTTTATGTGGCTCTATGGAAGAGTGTCAGATCTGTTAATGGCTGCTTCTTCATTCGTCTCTGGTTGTCCCTTCTTGTTTTAAAATATAAAATGGAGCGATGCTGGGTTTGCACTCCAACACAACACAATTCTGCAGCTTTGTGGACAAGTCAATCAATTTGAATTTGAGCACTTTGATGATAAGCGTGTGTACTAAATCTCGGAATTTTGCAGGAATATAGTAAACGGGATTCATTTTAGATTTTAGTGCTCCCAGTGCTAAGCTGGAAGGATTGGGAATATTCATTCGCAGTTCAGTCTCATGTTGCACATCATTTGTCATTTATGGACATCATTGCAGCTGTTCTAATGGGATAGGGTGGCACAGTGGTTAGCTGCCTCACAGTGCCAGGGACCCGGTTCGATTCCCAACTTGGGTCACTGTGTGGTGTTTGCTCATTCTCTGTGTCTGCGTGGGTTTCCTCCGGGTGCTACAGTTTCCTCCCACAGTCCGAAAGACGTGCTGGTTAGGTGCATTGGCCATGCTAAATTCTCCCTCAGTGTACCCGAACAGGCGCCAGAATGTGGTGACTAGGGGATTTTCACAGTAATTTCATGGCAGCGTTGATGTAAACCTACTTGTGACACTAATAAATAAACTTTAAAACTGGCGCAATGAGGACCAATTTCAAAGACTAAAGGAAGTCTGAAAGACCTGCAGCCGATTTTGAGACAGGATATTTTTCAGCCATTGGGCAGCAGCCGCTTAAAACAGATCCTTTATGTGGGAGACCAACGCCTCATTTAGGGCCCCTTGGATTTTAGCGATTGATGCAGTCTAACAAGTGGCTGCGACCAAAAACATAAACTTTCTTTAAAATATGATTATGCAGTGCCAAGAGGAGGAGGAATACTCTGACCAGCTGTAAAGTATTTGTGGAGTTTCTGGCCCCAAATCAGTCTTATTCCATACTCCTCTTCCTCCACCCACCCCCCACCACCCTGAGCCTCACTCCTGTTTCAAGTGTTAGGACAACAATCTTCAGTGTGTATTCAGTGAGAGGTTTTATTGAATTGATCTCAAGATGTCTGCCTCCAGAGACAGCCTCGTGGCATAGGAACATGACTACCGGAAGCTAAATCAGACTGGTTACATTTCAAAACCTTACACCCACTCTTCATCTCAAATGAAAGATACAGACATCTCTGGGCCAATCTCGGCATAGAAACAAAAAGAATCTGTCAGCGGAGACGTGACAATTGCTGGCCACTCGCTAAAATAACATCAGTGAGGCCCAATTTCAGGTTGGTCTCAGGCTTCCCAGTTTCAGATTTAAGCCTAACAGAACTTCCACCCACTCAAGTTTAACTGGATGGTGACTGTCCCAAACCATTTTATTCTGGCAATTAACAAACAATGTAAGAGAACGTTTGTTTGGGTTGAAGTTAAAATTGGCAAACAAGAACGCATTCTTGAGATTTTCCTTGGTCAACTGCAGTGCTTCCACCAGCTGGTAATGACATGTGAGAAACAAGAAATTAGGCAAAGATTCTTATATTGAATCATTTGCGTCATGTATTGTAATGTTCTATTGGTCCAGAGTTTGCTGAAGGTCCGTGGCACCTATTATGTAGGCACCCTTGAAAAGAAAGAGAAACTCATGAGTGGGTGACACATTATCTATGCCGTTGACATATATTTCCATTGCTGAACAGTTTAAAATTTATTTATTAGTGTCACAAATAGGTTTACATTAACACTGCCATGAAGTTACTCTGAAAATTCCCTAGTCGCCACACTCCGGTGCCTCTTCGGGTATACTGAGGGAGAATTTAGCATGGCCAATGCACCTAACCAGCATGTCTTTCGGACTTGTGGGAGGAAACTGGAGCACCCGGAGGAAACCCACGCAGACACGGGGAGAACGTGCAAACTCCACACAGACAGTGACCCAAGCCAGGAATCGAACCCGGGTCCATGGCGCTGTGAGGCAGCAGTGCTAACCACTGTGCCACCCTGGTAACCTTGTCAAAATCAGTTTGAAGTTTATTGTCACAGTCTTGCCCCCATTAAGATCAAAGCCGACAGCCATTTTGCTGCATTTTTCAAATCTTTAGAATGAACGGCATTGATGGCCTGGCTAGTGTTGTAATTGTTTGCTCCAAGATAAGCAATGGAAAATGGAGAGTCAAAATCAAACTGTATCCTACAGTGTTATTTATCCTTTACTTGGAAATTTGTTGATCTAATTTTGTTATGGTGACTATCCTGGGAATGTTTGCCTCAAATCACAGTGGAACCACTGCAGCTTTTGTTCATTTGTTTATATAGCCTGGTCAATTATATTTTTCCTAATCCTTCCGTCAGAGCCACATGGGTACTTTGGCAGCCAGCATTTTTTTTTAATACTATGATAATCTCAGCAGCCCTTGAGAACGGATTAGTCGAGGCAAATACAGTGGAATTATTTAAGAAAAGAAGTAGGTATTGCATTGAGCACGATATGGAAGGACGGAGGAACAATGCACTCTTTGTACATATTTATCGTGTTTAATCCAACGCTCAATTAAAGTTTATTTTACTGGTTGTGCTTTCATTTACTGAAGCCCACCCAAACTTATAGCTGGTGAATATACTGTCATTCCAGCTCTTAGATTGACAGTGAGCCTCTGATTCACTGCTCTACCCATTGGGGCATGTTCCAATTAGTAAAGCAACATCATTTGGAGCAACAGAGATCTTCACACGAGGTGGTGAGATTTCCAGGTGTATATCATTGATCTCGGGTAAGGGCTGAACCATTGGCTGTGAAAGTCAGCTCAGTTGTGCCGGTAACTCTGAGGCTATGGGAGCCAGTTGAGGTGAAAGATGATAGGGGGGATTTATGGTGATGGCGAGTGAGGAGGTCTGGCCTAACCACTTCCAGTGCGGCCTGCGGAGGATTGTTGAGGGAAATTGTATAGGGTGTGTGTGTGTGTGTGTGTGTGTATGCATGCATGTGTGTGTGCGCACTTGGTTGATTTTCCTCTGCTTACGTTAGATATATTTAGCAATAGATTTATCAAAGACTTTCCACTTCATCCTTAGCTCTTTTATCACCATTTATGGAATATCTGTGTGATGTCCTCCTCCATTCTGCTGTTAGGGATGAGATCAGAAACTTCAAGGTATATTAATGAAGTTAGACTAAACCTTCAACATTTTTGATTTTGGCATTAAAGTTAAAGTTTATTTATTAGTCACAGGTAGGCTTACATTCACACTGCAATGAAGTTATTGTGAAAATCCTTGAGTCACCACATTCCGACGCCTGTTCGGGTACACTGAGGGAGAATTTAGAATGGACAATTCATCTAACCTGCACATCTTTGGAGTGTGGGAGGAAACCGGAGCACCCGGAGGAAACCAATGCAGACACAGGGAGAATGTGCAAACTCCACACGGACAGTGACCCAAGATGGGAATCAAACCTGGGTCCCTGGCACTGTGAGGCAGCAGTGTTAACCACTATGGCACCAAGCCGCCCCGATAGATAGATATATCGATATCTTTAGATATTATAGATACTCATATCATACTAAAGTGCCATCAGTGACAGGCATTGATATGACTGTGAAGTCATGCCCCGTGTCTGCATGGGTTTCCTTCGGGTGCTCCAGTTTCCTCCTACAATCTGAAAGCCGTGCTGGTTAGGTGCATTGGCCGTGCTAAATTCTCCCTCAGAGTACCTGAACAGGCGCCAGAGTGTGGCGACTATGGGATTTTCACAGTAACTTCATTGCAGTGTTAATGTAAGACTACTTGTGATTAATAAATAAACTTTAACAGCTCTGTGAGTGTACCTACACCACATGGGTTGCAGCAGTTCATCTCTTTCCCAGAAACAATTAAATTTGGGTAATAAATGCTGATCTTTCCAGCGATGCCCACGTCCTGTGAAAGATTAAAGAGGGGTAGCTTTCTTGTCCAAACAGGACTCCCTATTTCCCTGTACCTATTGTGGAGTACTATAAAACCTTTCTCTCTGAAATGAGAGTATATTCCTTAGCCAGCACAAAAACAGCTGAAGGCAAAGTACCACAACTTTTTGACACGTAATAAATGTAATATTTCTTTAAGAATTGCAGCCTTGTGAATTCACCCATTCCCTAACCAATGGTGCTGTCAAACAAACTCCCACCAGTGTCGGGAGCTACAGTTACAATGAGAAGGTGGAGCTAGCAGTATACAATCTGGAAAGGCCAGCCCATTCCTTATTCTTTGCACAAGACAAATACAACACCTGTTTTTGATGATCTGCACAAATATATTAATATGTTAATATACTCACCATTTTTAATGTATTAGGAGTCTATCAATATAATAGGAATTTTGTTTGGCAAAGAATTTCGGGTGACTGTTAAAGTTAAAAGTTTATTTATTAGTCACAAGTAAGGCTTACGTTAACATTGCAATGAAGTTACTGTGAAATTCCCCTAGTCGCCACAGTCCGGTGCCTGTTCGGGTCAATGCACCTAACCAGCACGTCTTTCAGAATGTGGGAGGAAACCGGAGCACTCGGAGGAAACCCACGCAGACACGAGGAGAACGTGCAAACTCCACCCAGACAGTGACCCAAGCTGGGAATCAAACCTGGGTCCTTGGCACTGTGAGGCAGCAGTGCTGACCACTGTGCCACCGTGCCGCCCCCAAACAAAGTTGTTTTTGTTGCCTGTACACCTTTATAATGCTTCTATCAAGTGCTTTTGTGTTATCGCGCCCTCTTGAATTCGACCCCAGAGACCCCACTGGACTCATCTGCATATCTGAAAGTGAGAACTCGTGACCTGGCATGCCGGGTGTTAATTGCGAATATTCTCTGGATAACAGCCTGAGATATATGATGGCCACGATTTCTTTTTTTAATTCATTCATGGGACATGGGTGTTGCTGGCCGGCATTTATTGACCATCCCTAGTTGCCCGAGGGCAGTTGAGAGTCAGCCACATTGCTGCGGCTCTGAAGTCACATGTAGGCCAGACCGGATAAGGACGGCAGATTTCCTTCCCTAAAGGACACTAGTGAACCAGATGGGTTTTTCTGACAATTGCCAATGGTTTCATGGTCATCAGTAGATTCTTAATTCCAGATATTTTGTATTGAATTCAAATTCCACCATCTGCCGTGGTGGGATTTGAACCCAGGTCCTCAGCACATTAGGTGAGTTTCTGGATTAATAGTCTAGCGATAATGCCACTAAGCCATCACCTCCCCTGAGGATCAGCTAATTGAGGTGATGGTGAAGAGATTCCGATCCACAAGGCTCTGAGAGTTGTGTTGAACCATTCCTGCAGTCAGGAATTGCTTTGTAGAAAGTTGGTTTGCATGAGGTTCCACTGGCAGGCAACTGGGTGTGTTTCTGACAGGGTCAGACCACTTACAGGAAGGGTTTCAAAATCCCCAAACCCATGTCCCCCCTCTCCGCCACTTTGCGTAGCACAGTCCTCAGGCGGAGATATGTTATTCACTATTACCTTGGACCCAAAGGAGTTACATGTTGCATTTGCTGAAAGAGACAGTGCAATACAAGTTTTCACTTCTGACCCTGTATGGATTCAATTCTACTTTTGACAACACAGTCTTATCCTGTTCTCCTTCCATTCTCACTACTTGGACATGGCTTGAAGCCACTACCTATCCTAGATGACAGCACATCAGCCCTTTTTGTTGCTACAGATTCATGTCATGTTAAGGGCGACATGGTGGCACAGTGGTTAGCACTGCTGCCTCAGAATGCCAAGGATCCAGGTTCAATTCCGGCCTTGGGTGACTGTGTGGAGTTTGAGCATTCTCCCTTTGTGTGCATGGGTTTCCTCTGGGTGCTCCGGTTTCCTCCCACAGTCCAGTGATGTGCAGGTTAGGTGGGTTGGCCATGATAAATTGCTCCTTAGTGTCCCAAGATGTGTAGGTTAGGGGGATTAGTCATGGGAAATGTGTGGGGCTACGGGGAGAGGGCCTGGGTACGATTCTGAGTTGGTGCAGGCTTGATGAGCCAAATGGCCTCCTCTGCACTGTAGGGATTCTATGACTATGACTCTTTAGTGTCAATCAGCCCCATACTCATGTCAATGCACATTTTATTGAATTATAGTGAATTCCCAAGTGTGCAAAATGAGTCTGCTCTTTCTCAATACTAGACTTCTCCAGGCTTTCTCGTTTTTCTAGCGACCACCTTTAGGAGCAGAATCATGCGGGGTGGGGGTGTTAATTAGTTTTTAATACTCACAGAAGGTTCATGGCCATACGTTGGCCGTCATCACCTGGGAGCTGCCTCCTGGAAGGAACATGCTGCTGATATTGGCGTCTATTTTTGAGTTTAGTCTTGAGTAGCCTGATCTCACTTTCCACCGGTGTGGTCTTCACATCACAGTCAAGCTATCACTCACTATGTTGATGACTGCAGGGAAGGTGATGTTGCCACAGGGGACAGCTGTAAAACTGTCAGTCAAAAGCAACATTTGCTGCACATCCTTAGAGATTGAACTCAATGACCCGGATATTCCCTAAGGGTCAACTGGGAGCTCTTTAAAAAAGGTGGCCAGCGTCCAATTCTGGGATTCCCAATCCCATTTGCAGAGTTTCCAATTTTCAGGAGTGCCTTTAAAGATTCAGGTCAAAAGCCCACCCTGACCTGGCCAGCTCCATTGTGGGGATCAGCATGTCCTAGTTCTATGTAAGTTTCACGAGATTGGGTTAGCCTTTCGGAAAGCCATGTTTGACAGCATCTCAGAGATGCTCTGAACAACAATCTGCACAAGGGAATCTTTTGAAAGATAAGTTTAAAAGGTATTTTCCGTGCTCCTCAGGCTATGCCTTCCCACCCACCTCCCCATGGCACCTTATACCCCCATGCCAAACTATGGCACTTTCATGACCATTCACTTGCTACACATTATATAGAAACAATGACCCAATACTGATAGTAGTAAGATCTGTAAAGAAAAGCTTTAAAAAAAAGCTTTAAAAACAATCATTCATTCATGACTTTCCAGTTTCTTAAAAAAAACTGCAAGGGTGGGATTTTCCGATTGCACTTGCTCCAAAACCGGAAAATCCCGCCTGAGGTCAACAGACCTTTGCATGATCCGCCCCCTACCTGCTACGTTTCCCGTGGTGGGCGCAGTAGGAAAATTCCACCCCCCCGCCACCCCAATTGTCTCGTCAATGTCTAGCTCTCAGCCAAGTTTCATTGTGTGTTCTTGGGTGGGAACCCAGAACTTTATCATTCTGTTGAACCAGCTCAGCCCAGGGAAGCTATTGCTTGATTGACAGGTTTGGCTCTTCGATCTCTTCTATCAATCGCACAATGTTTATTCACACAATATTAAGAGGTTTCAAGTGCTTGCGGTTTCTGCTATTAATACTTTAAAGTGTTTGGATGATTGAAACTTTCATTGGTTTGTTGTAAAAGCCAAACAGCAGCCATTAGATTGGACATGCAATTTTATTTGGACTATGAGACCAGAGAGCACGAGGTTCAGGGGAAACAATGCAAGAGTTGGTGAGAGTGAGACTGAAGGAAAACAAAGACTGGGTCAAGGTGTTAAATCGGCAAGGTAAGGTCTCATGAAGTTGGGGGTAATACCTTAGCGTGGATAGAGGATTGCTTAATGGCTAGAAAACAGAGTGGGCAGAAACGGGGCTTTTACAAGTTGGCAGACAGTGAGCAGTGCATTGCTGCAAGGATCGTTCTGGGGCCTCAGCTATTTACAATCTATATTGATGACTTAGATGAAGAGATGGAGAGTAATGTATCTAAGTTTACTGATGATACCAAACTAAGTGGAAAGTTAAGCTGTGGGAAGGACACCGAGTAACTGAAAAGAAATACAGATAGGTTAGGTGAGTGGGCCATACAGTTTAAGGTGAAATGTGAAATTTTTCATTTGATAATGTTAGGATCAATGTATAACTTTAAATTTAATTTATATTTGCATTTGATTTGTGCATTAAGAAAAATGAAATATAGTTTCAGTTTCACTCAGTTTTTTTGTGAGTTTGGTGCTGGAAAGTCTGGAGGCTCTGTTTATACAACATGCATTTTAATGAGGTTTTACAACCCTGGAAGTGGAGAGAGGGGTTAAAAAGGGGTTAGTTGTTGAATGACATGAGGAAATAAAACATTGAAAATGGAAAAAAATGTGCTGTTGCCTAGCGACAGGAGTCCAGAGGCACAAAGCGACATGGGGAAGGACAAGAAGGACAGCCCAGTCAGTATGTGTCTACCATGGAGTGACGGCAGAAGTTCTCAGATCTCAGTAAGAAATCCTGCCAGACTGCCAGGGAATGGAGTTCAGGGAACTGATGTGTTCGCTCTAATAGGGTGTTTAGATTGCAGGGTTTTTCCTGGGTATCTTGGGGGAGATGCCAGCAGAGGGAAAAGTATCCAGTGTATGCTCAGAAATACACTGAGAGAAAAAAAAGTTTGCAACTGAACCAACCCAAGCAACAAGCCGTAGAGTTTTGTGTCTGTAAAGGTATGACTGGGATAAGGGGGGTAGTGTGAGTTTGAATCATTGGCCGCAATTCTCCGGCCATTCATGCCAGCAGGATACTCTGGTGCCAACGGCAACGCACCCAGGTTTCCCACCGGCATGGGGTGATTCAACGGGAATTCCAGTTGACAGCGGCAGGACCAGAAAATTCCTCAGCTAGCAAACAGCGGGCCACCTGCTGGCGGGAAACACACAGCTGGGGGGCTGGAGAATCTCACCCAGTTTCTGGTTTGAAATCTTTCCAACTCTTTTGTCTCATGTTATATAAATCATTTTTCTTCTTTAATAAACATTTTTTTCTTTGTGTTAACAGTATACTGGCAGACTCTTGTGGACGTGTTCAGTAGGTGACCTTCATGGTTTCTAAAAAGAACAAAGTTAGGATCTACCAAGCCAGGTTTCACTCTGGGAGCTCACTTGTCCTGCATTAACAACAGCTGGGATTGTAACCATTGTAAGAAGAAAGAAGCAGAATATTTTACAAAGTGTGAGAAACTTTTAAGTGCTGGTGTTCAAAGAGATTTGGATATGTTGTACAATGAATGCAGAAAATTAGCATGCTGCAACAGCAAGTAACTAGCAAGGCAAATGGTATTCTGACCTTTGTTGCACAGAATTGGGTACAAGAATAAAGGGGACTTGCTACAGTTGTTCAGGGTTTTGGTGAGACCACACCTGCAGTTTTGATCTCCACCTTTAAGAAAGGAAATATCTGCGTTGGTGGCAGTACAGCGAAGGTTCACTAGATTGGTCTCTGTGATGAGGGAGCTGTCCTATAATGATGGGCTGAGCAAATCAGGTTTATATTCTCTAGAGTTGAGACGAATGAGAGGCGATCTCATTGAAACCGGAAACAAAATTCCGAAGGTAGATGCACCATCTCAGGATAAGGAGCTGATCTTTTAGGACTAAGGTGAGAAGTTTCTTCACTCAAACAGCTTTAATTCTTTGGAACCTCTACCCCGGAGGGTTGTGGGTGCTCCATTGTTGGACACTTTGAAGACTGGGATAGAAGGATTTCTGTCTCTCAAGGATATTGGGGAACGGGAGGGAAAATGGAGTTGAAGTCACGATCAGCCATGATCATTTTGAGTGGCGGAGCAGGCTCGATGGGCCGAGTGGTTTAATCCTGCTTCTATTTCTTGTATTTTCATGTCAGTGAGAATGAGTCTGAGAGGAAACAAAATCCACATCAGTGTGAATGGTAAGGCAGAGAGAGATTCAATGTCTGAGCTTAACACGTAAAGCTGAGAAAGAAATTCATTCAGAAATTACTGACAAGGAGTGAGTGGATTGATGGGTAACATTTTGTTAATCTTAATAAATGTTTCTTTTATCCCAGTTGAAATTTGCATGTTGCAGTTTCCATTTTAGATAATAGGTATTTCTAATGTCTTTAGTTCAATTTCTACTATTTCAGGATCTCTGCCTTTCGGTGAACAGTTTTAGAATTTAGGGACGTAACAGTTTCTCCGATCTTGAGAGTTCAGTGTTGGCTGTTTGGTTGGTCAGTGAATTAGACGCCAGTGGGTTGGCAGGCCAGCTGAAGACTGTTACTTGTGCACCTTGTTCTATGTGGGGTCAGCTCAGTCTGAGATCGCACTCAGACATTGGGTGGCTTCTGCCCGTGCTGCAGTGCAAGCTGGGAGATCAGCTATTCGATGCCACATCACAGCTGGCTCCACAAGTACTGTGCTGGAGTTACCCACTGTTTCCACTCTGGAGAGGATTGACTTCAAGTTCAGTACAAAACTGTGTGTTAAGTTGGATCTGGGGGCCACCATGTTCCTTGTCAGTGACAACAAGTTTCTGTCAATGCAATGACCATCTGTGTGTGTGTTGTGTGTCCATCTGCCCTTTTTCTGTACCAATGATCTGAAATGGAACTTGTTTGTGGTCTTTGTAAAGGCACACACATCTCATCCTTTCTTCTGGCATGGTCACAGCTCTCATGACTGTGCAGTTGAGAGTGAAGTGGGATTTAAGAAGGAACATAAGACAGGAACATATCATCATCATGGATGTTTTCATTAATGCAGATCTGAGCTAATAATTTGCTGCACTGCTCCTCCAAGAGGCTCAGGAGATGCAGCTGTGCTGTATCCCTCAGTGGTTCTCTGCCACTCCCTTCTGCGACGTGTCACTTTGTCCTGCAAAGGGAGGTGAGAGTGTCATTGTGGCTGTTGCAATGCATTGGAGGGCTATGTCTGTCATAGCTGACAATAAGTGGAAGCTGTGAGAGGTTGGTGTGAGACTGACATGGGTGGAAGGTTTATGGGGGAAATGGAGCAAATGAATGTTAGGCATGACAGGAGACTCAGCATGGTTTAGGCCACTAAACCCTCATCCTGTTCAAGTGCTGCAGTGCATCTCCAATCTATTCTGACAGCTGATCCCTGCTTCAGCTTGCCTGTAGATACTCCATAATAATAACCTGAAGACTGTATGGGCCTGATTATAGTTATGTTCACCTACATTTATTGCCTGTTGCAAAGATGTCATAAATCAGAGTGCAAGAGTGTCATCCTGGTTTCTATCTTGTCTTTGTCTTTCAAATAACCAATGTCTGGAAGCTTATCTTCAAATGGGATAATCATGATGGCCACATTCATGTACAACATCTTGTGATGGCAACCAATGATTGAATGGAGCCCCAGCTCAAAATGGGGTTGTGTATGTTATTAATATACAACAGTATTGAGGAACTCTGCAATATTGACAAATTGCAGTTCCCTCTCGCTCTGCTGCTGATCTTAGGGAAAATTCACAAGTTCTTAGTTGTAGAAAACAATGTTTCAGTGACATATTTCATACAGCTGGGTATTAAGGGTCATCTAGTGTAGCAGATGCCCCAGAGACACACATATTCAGTGTCACAATGATCCACACGCACTGTCTTATGAAGCCAACCCTATAGGACCAGAAATCTGGAGACACTCTGGGCAACTCTGTCCAAGTGTGTGCATGTGTAGGGTCAGGTGTGAGCTGTCCATCTTTTCAATTACTTTCCCCACCTCCAAAAACACCTAAAACATATAGGAACCTCCATGACATCCTCTGGATTCAGAATTTAGATTGTGGTAATTACAGTCCAAAGATGTGCGGGTTAGGTTGATTGGCCATGCTAAAATTTCCCTTAGTATCCTGAGATGCGTAGATTAGAGGGATTAGTGGGTAAATATGTAGGGATATGGGGGTAGGGCCTGGGTGAGATTGTGGTCGGTGCAGACTCGATGGGCCGAATGGCCTCTTTCTGTACTGTAGGGATTCTATGATTCTATGATACATAGCAACATAGGAATTAGGAGCAGAAGTCGGCAAATTCAGCCCTTCGAGCCTGCTCCGCCATTCAATCAGATCATGGCTGATCCCTCCCTGGTCTCAAATCCACCTCCCCACCTGTTCCCCATATCCCTCCTTGCCCTTTTTTGTTAGAAATATATTTATCTCCCTCTTGAAACCATTCAACAATTCAGACTCCACCGCGATATGCGAGCTCCATGAATTCACCATCCTCTGCGAGAAGTAGTTCCTCCTCATCTCAGTTTTAAATCTACCGCCTCGCACCCTATACCTCTGACCCCTTGTTCTGATGTGATCCACTCATCACAAAGTCAAACTGACTTACTTTGCCTACATTTGAGCAATGCTCTGGAAGATCCACCGATGAATATAATTAGTTATGGTATTAACAGGATAGGGAGCAGCCACTAAATCCATCGTCAGGCTATAAATGAATAGTGAGGGAATGTAGAAATAAGGCTGCAATCAAATTCCATTGGCCAAGTCTTGCATATGCTTCCCGACCAATGAAAACCAGGCATGATTTGACAAAAATACCCAACAGGCCTTGCAAGGAGACTCGACGTCAAGTTCTATTCTCTGGTTGGTATGCTGTGTATTTTGTGGGGACAAGTGAGGTGATTCTCTGATCTCGCCGCACCTGGGGCATATTACACTGATCATGGAGAATAGCGTGTGGGCCTAAAAATTGGTTTCGCACCCGGCACCAAACAGTTTGCGATTGTCCTGGACCCCGTCCAATGGTGCCCGGAAAGGCCGATTTGCATATGATTGACTGGATTTCAATCCCATTAGTGAGTTTGGCATGTGATCCTCCCCCCCAATCCCGGAATGCTCCCACCTCTCCGGAGGGAGGTCGCACCAGCGTGAATCACTACTGATCTCCACTAGCGGAAACCTGGCTTGATGGCCATATTGGAGGGAGCTTGGAGGACCTGGAAGCCCCCAGGTTGCCAGGGGCATGGCTGGGGCAATGCCCACCTGGCACACCAGCAGTGCCCACCTGGCACACCAGCAGTACCCATCAGGCACCCCAGCAGTGCCAACTGGGCACTGCTAGTGTACCAGGGGCAGCGCCATATGAGTGGGGCCTGGGTGGGATCTATGACAGGGGGCAGCTTTGCAGGGGGGGGGGCTAGGCTGGGGTGGATATGTCGGGGGTCCTGATGGGGGGGGGAGGGCGGGGCATGTCAGGGGTCATGATTTGAAGGGGCGTGTCAGGTGTCATGATGGGAAGCCATTGGGCGGGCTCTGATGCCCTGATGCTGGTGACATTTGGGGAGGGAGGGAATCTCCCAGTGAACTGTGAGATCGGGGCATCCTTGTGAAACTGTGCCTGAGCGCTCTGAAGCCAGGCGTGTTTGGGCCCTGTTCCCCCTCCCGAACCCTTTTGTATCTCTCCCCTCTCACCTTAAATCTATGCACTCTCGTTTTAGACTCCCCCACCTTTGGGGAAAGATGTTGACTATCTAGCTGATCTATGCCCCGATGTCGGCTTAGACAATCATTTAATCCAATATTCATGCTGACACCAAAGTAAGCAAAGTGCTGTGGATATTGGAATCTGAATCAAGCAGAGAATGCTGGAAAAACTGCCGGAACACCTTCACTCAGTCTGCAATTGTGATCCCAACCTTCCTGTTGCATGCCATTTTAACTCAGCACCTGCATCGATTTTAATTGAGTGAAATAAAAGAAACTTACCTTGACCAATTCCGCCAAGCGTGACATTGGTGTGGCATGGCTCCTTCCGCACCAGTCTATTCCCCAGCTCCGAGTGATCCCTGACCCCGCCCAACCTGGCTTTGCCCACACTGCCCATGGGTCCGAATCCCCTGAGCCGAAATCTGGCAAAATCCAAAAGCTGGCACAGCCCTGTTCCTGAGGTTGCCAGTTTTGAGACACGGTCCTGTAATAAGATTGGTGAGCTGCAGGTATAAGTGGTTACATGGGATTACAACATGGTTGCATTAATAGAGACATGATTGAATCAAAGGCCAGGAATGGGTTATTAATAATCCCGGTGACTATGTATTCAAGCATGACAGAGAAAGAAAAAGAGAAAGAGGTTTGACAGTATAGATTAAGAAAGATGTTACAGTTGGAAATAGTGATGAATTTGTTTGATGGTTAATATTGAGTTGGACAGAGGGGGAGCTGTTACATTGCTGGAAGTTATTTCTATAATAGAGCTCCAATCAGCGAGGAGGAGATGGAAGAGTAAATTTGTTAGCAAACTTTAAGGGTGCGTAACAAAAATATAGTTGCAAAATAGAGTAGTAATAAAGTCTGAGAAAATGTCCTCCTAAGAATAAGGAAGGAGGAGAGTTTCTGCGCCTCAATATTAAACTCTGTGGTGTTCTTGTGTTCAGTGCTGATGAGATACCAAACTGGTGTTTGCGCCATGCACTTAGCTTCCCACCCAGTCCACACCGGTGCCATTTTGCTGAGGACATTAGCAGCATGCAAGGTGGGCAGCATGGTGGCACAATGCTTAGCACTGCTGCCTCACAGTGCCAGGGACCCAGGTTCAATTCCGGCCTTGGGTCACTGTATGTGTGGAGTTTGCACGTTCTCCCTGTGTCTGCGTGGGTTTCCTCCAGGTGCTCCGGTTTCCTCCCACACTCCAAAGATGTGCAGGTTAGGTTGATTGGCCAAGTGTCAGGGGATTAGCAGGGTAAATGTGTGGGGTTATGGGGATAGGGCCTGGGTGGGATTGTGCTCGGTACAGACTCGATGGGCTGAATGGCCTCCTTCTGCACTGTCGGGATTCTATGATTCTATGTCCTGGAATTATGCAAAGTAGGCACAGTCAGCTTGTAACGCTGATTTGACACAAGCAACGCCATTTGTGACCTCGCTGCTCCAGCTAACACACTCTCCTCAACCCTCTAAACATGTTTTCAGCAGTGGGAAGAATCCACCCACCACCCTCACAAGCCCCTCTACCCCAACCAGCATTATTTAAGCAATCATCAATCACTTACAGGCTAATTGCTGATGAATTTCTGCTGGCTCTGTTTGAGTTTGTTGGTTGAAGGGTTGCTTATCACTGGAGGTATCTGTGGGTTGTGGTGCTGCAGGTTGGAGTTGGCCTAGGATGTGACTGCAAGGTTGTAGTCAGGCCACTGCTCCATTCACACATGCAGTGGTAGACCTTCCCTTTCAGTTACAACGGGAAGGAGAAATAGCAGCAAAGAAAAGGACAGGTTTCTCACAGAGAGAGGTGAAGTGGGAGAAGGGTTCTCAGCAGGCGATCTTTTCCAAACAGGCTCTTCCAGGAACGATGCTTTTACCCACAGGAGCAATGTGTGCGTTGTCTGTCTTGTCAAGTGGAGGTCCTCACATCTAGAACTCTGTCCCTTATTGCAATGAGGCCATCCACCTCAGAGAATGGCAAGGAAGGCCCTTTGACTGTGAAGGTCAATTCCATCATGTCAAGAACCTTCCAGCCTGGAGCAGGCAACATCGGCAATATCTTCCACGTTTCTGGCTGTATTGCAAAAGAGAAGTCGCTGGTGGGCAGCATGGCAGCACAGTGGTGAGCACTGCTGCCTCACAGCGCCAGGGACCTAGGTTCAATTCCGGCCTCGGGTCACTGTCTGTGTGGAATTTGCACATTCTCCCCATGTCTGTGTGGGTTTCCTCCGGGTGCTCCTGTTTCCTCCCACACTCCAAAGATGTGCGGGTTAGGTGGATTGGCCATGCTAAATTGATCCTTAGTGTCCTAGGATGTGTAGGTTAGGGGGATTAATGGGGTAAATACGTGGGGTTACAGGGATAGGTCCTGGCTGGGATTGTTGTCAGAGTTGGTGTAGGCTCGATGGGCCAAATGGCCTCCTTCTGCACTGTAGGGATTCTCTGATTCTATACTGTTGATGCAAAGGAGAGGAATCTTCACTTTGTCCGTCTGAGCAGAGAGAAGCTGCCTGAGCATGCAGGTACAGAGGTTATTTCCCCATGAGCGGGGAGCAATCAACTACACATGTACCTTTGCAGGTGCTATATCGAAATACAGCAACACGGCACGAGTATAAAGATTACCACTGACTGAATGTGTAATTGGCATGTGACCATGCTCAGTTCAACAAGCTGGTGAATGCCACCATTTTTGGAGCTGTCATGATATTTTCATTCTGTGCCAGTCCATCATTCCCTTAGCATTTGAGACACCACATCAAACCAGAAGATATTTTCTGGTTAACAGTCCCTTTAACACATGGCCCATGACTCTGCTCTGCACATGCTGTCGTGCAAAACATCTGGAACAGACCATTTGTGCCTGAGCCAGCAGTCCTGCTGTTTGCTCTGGGGCAGCCCTGCTGCACTCACCAGGTCAACTGTCCTGATCAGAGGCCATCTGCTCCATCTCTACAACCTGAACATGATGAAGATGCAGCTCTTATCACTGAGGGATGCAGTGAGCATCTCAGCAACAGGAGGAGGAGGGAAAGGAGGAGCAGGGAGCGGAGATGCACCCAGCACATCCCTTTCCGCCTGGATGGTCGGTGATCCACTCATTTGACCACCGTTCCACTGAACATGGCCCTCAAATCTCCACTAGACAACAGCTTCGCACCTTACTTTCCATCTTTTATTGACCATTACACCATCCTCTTGGTCACAGTGCTGAAAAAAGTGCCACCATTACCATTCAGCTTCACCTCAGCAAACAATCCAACATTGCATTCAACAGTTAACTAATCAGCCTTGCACCCTTTTGTGCCTGTCTTTGTCTGTCGTTGTGCTCTTATACAAGTGTTACCCCAGTGGCTGTAGATTGGCAGGAGGCTGCTGATCTCCGCTGGGGAGACTGCAGATGGCTTTGGAGGACAATGTCAAGCAGTTCAGGACCTATAAGGCCTGGTTTCAGACTGCACTACCTCAACATGTGAGGCAGCAGTGTGGACTGACTGACAGGTAACAGCGGAAACACTGGCAGAGTGCCAGTGTTGGGAATACGATGCTATTAATCCTGGAAGAGGTTTGTGTTCCATGGAGCTGCCACTCCCCTAAAGTCTCAGATTCTCTCGTAATCAGCTGGAGTGAAGATTGCTGAACTGATCTGACACCTGAGGAAAACCCTTTGAGAACTGGGTTGCTGCAAACAATGGAAGCAGTCTGAGCCTGCTAAGATTTCATAACCTTCATTGAGCTTCCACTGATTCTGCTTATGACTCAATGGAAGTTGAGACATCAGCCAACAGACACTGCCTCATGGTCAGGTCCACAAGTCTTCCCAACGAGTTGTTCATTGCTTCCCGGAAAGGATGGGCTCCAATCTCTGCAGAAGACCTTGTGTCAGCTTGGAGACAGACTCATCCATGCTTCCTGACAGTAACTGTAGGATTTCTGACCTGCCAACGCACCAAGCATTTATGTGTGCAGTCCGATCCATTTTTCCGCTCACCACCTCATCAAGCTCCTCATTTGAACCCTCTGTAGGAGAACTCACATGAGACCTCATCCTCCAGGAAGCTGGCATCCTTGTTGTGCCCAATGACTCACCACATGCAGACCCTGCCTCTAAGATATCCACTAAGAGTGTCTGAGTTGGTGGTGGTGAGTGTGAGATCTAGTGATAGTGTTTCTTCTTTATTAGTCCCTTTTCCTCTTAAACTTCAAGCTCAGTTCTTGACCCAGTGGGGGTAATTTGGTATTGGAAATGATAACAGCACAAGAGTAGGGTTAGGGTGAGGGTAAATGGTGGCAGGGTGTGAGTGGGGAAAGTAAGAGGTGTATCACCATCTGCAGCTTGTAAATCAGAACAGAGTCTAGGATGAGGATGTGAGAAGGAGGATTAAGTAGGAACATACTGCCTACTGCCCTCATTCATGGTTTCAGTGCTGCCGTTGTTTTTAAAGTTTATTTATTATTGGACTTACATTCACACTGCAATGAAGTTACTGTGAAAATCCCTGAGTCGCCACACTCGGCGCCTGTTTGGGCACTCTGAGGGAGAACTTATCATGGCCAATGCACCTAACCAGCACGTCTTTCGGACTGTGGAAGGAAACCGAAGCACCCGGAAGAAACCCACACAGACATTGGGAGAACGTGCAGGTGACAGTGACCCAATCAGGAATCGAACCTGAGTCCCTGGTGCTGTGAGGCAGCAGTGCTAACCACTGTGCCACCATGCCTTGGTCATGGTCGCAATGATAGCTGGACTAATGATAACAAACACTGCTTCCTTCATGATTAAGGTCCACCTAGTGCTGCATTAGAGAGGGAGTACGTCAGTGAGCATGGTGCAACTTGCCCACATAGTTGAATCACTGGCAGTGAGTGTGAGCTGTAATGTGAGTGTGAGGCTTGCAGCAGTGCTAAGCTTGTGAGGGTGAGGTCAGGCTATGACTGGCGGTCAGGTATTGTGCTTGATAGAGACTGTTGCTAGGTGAGTGAAGGGGGAAAGCTGACTGGGGCAGTGTGTGAAGTTAGTGGTTCATTTGTAAGAACATGGCTAGTGATTATGCATTCACTGAAATGAAAACACATGTGAGATCATTGAACTTTTTGTGCCATTACATTCAGGTCCTTGAAAACTAGACCACTGACATTAACTGCCACAGTTATCTCCTCCCATTGCTTTCCTAATCTCTGTCCAGGGGATCTCCAGGTTCATACAATCCCCACAGTGCAGAAGGTCCATTCGGCCCATTGCGTCTGCACCATCTCTTACCCAGGCCCTATCCCTGTAACCCCACCTCACTAATCCCCCTAACTATATATCTTGAAACACTAAGGGGAATTTATCATGGCCAATCCACCTAACCCGCATATCTTTGGACTGTGGGAGGAAACTGGAGCACCCGGAGGAAATCCATGCAGACACAGCGAGAATGTGCAAACTCCACACAGTCACCCACAAGGCTAAAATTGAACCCGGGTCCCTGGCAGCAGTGCTAACCACTGTGCCACCATCCTACCCTGAGGGAACAGGACCTTCTCTCCATCTCCTGCACTCAGGCCTCCAGTGATACATTAGAGAACCTTGGAGCCCACACTCTGGCACATGCTATTCTGCTCATGAACTCTTCCCCAGCCGTCTGCTGCAGCCAGAACACATCTTGATTTCGCAAGGACAGGATGGTTCTAAGTAGTGCAGTCTAGTTTAAGTGGTGTTAGCCTCATCCAAACCTCATCCCCTGCTCTGGCATGCAGTCACTCAGTAATGTGCTTAGCTTTGTGTTGCACACACTAACATTTAAATTAGCAGGCAGCATACATCCTGATCCCCACACCTGATTACTGGCCTTATCCAATATATTCTCACTTTCATGCGTGTGGGAGAACTTTCTTGACCAATATGTCTCCAGTCCAACAAGCAGTGTTGGATGTAGCTCTGGGAAATAAGGTAGGATAAGTCTTTTACATTGGGAGTGACTGTGACATATTTGAGTTTAGAGTGATTATTAAAAGAAACCAGAAAATGTCAAAGGTAAAAATGCTCAACTGGGGAAGTGCCAAGTTTCAGTGATTTAAGAAGGGACTGAGCAAAAATTGATTGAAAAAAATAACTGAAAGGTAAATGGAACAATAGAGGGTGTTTAGGAAAGAGAGATTTCTGCCGGAATTTTACGGCCTTGGTCACCCAAGTCTCGCAAGATCCTGCCTGAGGCCAACGGAAAATGCCGTTCTGTGAGCCTTGCCTGCCCCGATTCCGGGGAGGGTGTGCCAGTAAAACTCTGGCCGCCATGTAAAATCTAGAGATACTCTTTGAAGGGAAAAGGCAGAGCACCCAAAGCTTATAAAGCCTGGATGTAAAAGGAGATATGTTAATATAAAACAGAAATAACAATTTATGAACAATGTCTGGAGCAAGATTTGTTTAATAATCAGGAAAGTCATCAAAATTACAGAGGCAAATTCAAAAAGTTCAAATAGAATTTGATTTGATTTATTATTGTCACATGTATTAGCATACAGTGAAAAGTATTGTTTCTTGCGCGCCATACAGACAAAACATATCTTTCATCGAGAAGGAAACGAGAGAGTGCAGAATGTAATGTTACAGCCATAGTTAGGGTGTAGAGAAAGATCAATTTAATGCAAGGCAAGTCCATTCAAAAGTCTGACAGCAGCAGGGAAGAAGCTGTTCTTGAGTCGGTTGGTACATGACCTCAGACTTTTGTATCTTTTTCCCGATGGAAGAAGGTGGAAGAGAGAATGTCCAGGGTGCATGGGGTCCTTAATTATGCTGGCTGCTTTACTGAGGCAACGGGAAGTGTAGACAGAGTCAATGGATGGGAAGCTAGCTTGCGTGATGGATTGGGCTACAGTCACGACGTTTTGTAGTTCCTTGCGGTCTTGGTCAGAGCAGGAACCATACCAAACTGTGATACAACCAGAAAGAATGCTTTCTATGGTGCATCTGTAAAAGTTGGTGAGAGTATAGCTGGCATGCCAAATTTCCTTAGTCTTCTGAGAAAATAGAAGTGTTGGTGGACATTCTTAACTATAGTGTCGGTATGTGGGGACCAGGACAGGTTTTTGGTGATCTGGACACCTAAAAACTTGAAGCTCTCGACCGTTTCTACTTTGTCAAAGGTGCTAAGCCCAGTAAAGACATGTTATATTCATATCTCTAAAAATGGACTCTGTGTTCGTATAGAAGTTTCTGGAACTGTCTTTCATTTAAGATGGACAATGATAGGGTGGCATGGTGGCAGAGTGCTTAGCACTGCTGCCTCACAGAGCCAGGGGCCTGGTTCAATTCCCAGCCTTGGGTGACTGCCTGTACGTTCTCCCCGTGTCTGTGTGGGTTTCCTCCGGATGCTCCGGTTTCCTCCCACAGTCCGAAAGATGCGCTGGTTAGGTGAATTGTCCATGTTAAATTCTCCTTCAGTGCATCCAAACAGGCGCTGGAGTGTGGCGACTAGGGGATTTTTCACAGTAACTTCACTGCAGCGTTAACGTAAGCTGACTTGTGACACTAATAAATACACAAACTAAATAACTTAAAAGGGCCACCAAGAGTCAGGTGACCTATGCATCTGCAACACAGATTATCTGAAGCTTGTAGAAAGTTCTGAATTGCATCAGCCTGGGTGGGGGGCGCCCCCCTGAAATGGATATATCAAGTTGAATACCATCTGCGGAGTTCACACTTGCTCTCGTCTGAGGGGGTTACCCAAAAAAATGTCCAGACTCCATGGCTGAATATTATGGGTGGGTGAACACTCCGCCCTTCTTCCTACGTGTCTGCAGCCTTAAACCCACCACCCTCACACCCCCACACCACCATCCCTGACCTACCCAAACCGTCCCTGCTCAAGACCCTGGACTTGCCTGTTTCTGGGGATCTTTTACTCCTTCTCCTTCTCCATTGCGGCAGCCACTAACCCGCTCATTACACACACTGGCACTGATGGATCTGTGGGCCAATTGGATTAACCAGCACCTCCCAAGCTCAGGACTTCCCCTTTCTGCCCTTGCTTAGCTCGGCTGCAGTGCTTTCTGTTGGCAGGGCAGGCTGACATGCCTTTGTTTCGTGAGGGGTGAGGGGAGGGAATAGGGAGGGGGGGGGAGAGAAGGGGGCATCCATCCTCTCGTAATATTCAGCCCATGGAGCCCTGGTCTTGTGCTTTGGGTAAATTCCCCTCCAAACTACAATTTTCGAGTCACTTTTCTTTATTGGGCTCACAACTATCGTCTGCTTTGTTGCAGCCAGGTTAGGAGGGGTGAGCTGACTCCTCTCATTGTCCTACTCCTGGGGTGGTTATCCTGAAATCATAGAATCCCTACAGTACAGAAGGAGGCCATTTGGCCTATTGAGCATGCACTCACAATAATCCCAGCCAGGCCGTAACCTCACATATTTACCCTGATACTAGGGGCAATTTAACATGGCCAATCCACCTAACCCGCACATCCTTGGACTGTGAGAGGAAACCAGAGCACCCGGAGGAAACCCACGCAGACATGGAGAGAATGTGTAAACTCCACACAGACAGTGACCCGAGGCCGGAATTGAACCTGGGTCTCTGGCTCTGTGAGGCAGCAGTGCTAACCACTGTGCCACCGTGTGATGCCAACAAACAAAGTTATACAGGGTTTAAATTTAAATAAAGCTGTGGCACTGCAAATTCAATATGTACTGAACTGCACATAGCTTGGTGTAAAAATTAAACCAGCCAGATTGCTCGAGTTCACAAGTAAAGAGTTAGTTTTATAACTAAAACTCAATCAGGAAAAGATACACAAATTGTTAACAAAGAGTTTTGAAATGTACATAACTTCCCACTGATGCAAAAAACACACACAATTTCCCCAGGCATGCAGAAAAGAAATAAAACCTTACAGACTAACGGACGTTAAAACTTGGCCAAGTAAAGACAAAGGTAAAGTCATAAAAATAATTCACGGATTGTCCCAATGCTTGTCCACAGCTGGAGAGTCACTATCCACGGTGGTTACAGACCCTTTGCTTTCTCACTGAAGTAGTCACTTTGCAGCAGTGACTGGTCTAATTCACATTTCTTTTGAAGACGGTGGTGTTGAGTTGAAATCCTCCTTGAAAACCTCTTGTTCTGCTGCAATGAGAGTTTGCAGGACATCTCCCTGGTTTCAATCTTAGCCATTGCCTCTGAGTGCTCCATAGACACCGTGGGCGGAATGTTCCCATCCACCTCGCCACAGGAATCATAGTGGGCGGGAGGGGCGGACGCGCAAAGGCCTGTTGATCTCGGGAGGGATTTTTTGGTCTTGGGACAAGCGCAGCTGGAAAATCCCGCCCTGTGCCTCCATAAAATGGCTTGTGGCCTTCGTAAATGCAGCAGAGTGGCTGCTGCAGGCCAGTGTCCTTTGCTTAACCACAAAATATTATTTTCAAAAAGTCCTCCATATATATTAGGGGCTAAATTCTCCCAAAATATGACTAAGTGTCATCTCTGGCGGAAGCGAGTGCGAATTCTGCTGGGTGGGTTGGAGATATCCAATTCGCAATTCACCCATACTTTGTCATTTTGTTTGAGTTTGGGGAGATTACCGCCGGCAAGGAGATGTGCGGCACTGAAAGATGCCAGCAAGCCCGACTCCTCGTGGATTTTAAAAGGCTCCCTGATCTCAAAGTTAAGTTGAATGTCCTCTCCACCACCCCCCATGGACATTGCGATCCCCTGCAGATATAGGAAACACACCCAACTCTTGACCCTGGAGGGCAACCTCCCCCCAATACCCTAAATGCCAGGGTCACCCCCCCACCTGCGCCCACACCATGCAGACGAGAGGGTGATCCCCCCCCCCGCCACCCCCACCTCACCTCAGCATCCATCCTTCCTGGCATTGGGGTATTGAGCATTAACCACCCACCCCCATCCATCCTTTCTCAGGGAATCAGGGCATCTGACCCCCCCCACCATCGGGACCCCTCCCCCAAGTGAGCAACACCCCATTATTTCAGTTTTCACACAGGAAAAAGACAATGTTGTCGAAGAGAATACTGAGATACAGGCTATTAGACTAGACGGGATTGAGGTTCATAAGGAGGAGGTGTTAGCAATTCTGGAAAGTGTGAAAGTAGATAAGTCCTCTGGGCCGGATGGGATTTATCTTAGGATTCTCTGGGAGGCTGGGAGGAGATTGCAGAGCCTTTGGCTTTGATCTTTATGTCGTCATTGTCTACAGGAATAGTACCAGAAGACTGGAGGATAGCAAATGTTGTCCCCTTGTTCAAGAAGGGGAGTAGAGACAACCCTGGCAATTATAGACCAGTGAGCCTTACTTCTGTTGTGGGCAAAGTTTTGGAAAGGATTATAAGAGATAGGATTTATAATCATCTAGAAAGGAACAGTTTGATTAGAGATAGTCAATACGGTTTTGTGAAGGGTAGGTCGTGCCTCACAAACCTTATTGAGTTCTTTGAGAAGGTGACCAAAGAGGTGGATGAGGGTAAAGCAGTTGATGTGGTGTACATGGATTTCAGTAAAGCGTTTGATAAGGTTCCCCATGGTAGGCTATTGCAGAAAATACGGAGGCATGGGATTGAGGGTGATTTAGCGGTTTGGATCAGGAATTGGCTAGCTGTAAGAAGACAGAGGATGGTGGTTGATGGGAAATGTTCATCCTGGAGTTCAGTTACTAGTGGTGTACCGCAAGGATCTGTTTTGGGGCCACTGCTGTTTGTCATTTTTATAAATGACCTGGATGAGGGCGTAGAAGGATGGGTTAGTAAATTTGCGGATGGACACTAAAGTCGGCGGAGTTGTGGACAGTGCGGAAGGATGTTGCAGGTTACAGAGGGACATAGATAAGCTGCAGAGCTGGGCTGAGAGGTGGCAAATGGAATTTAATGCAGAAAAGTGTGAGGTGATTCACTTTGGAAGGAGTAACAAGAATACAGAGTACTGGGCTAATGGTAAGATACTTGGTAGTGTGGATGAGCAGAGAGATCTCGGTGTCCATGTGCATAGATCCCTGAATGTTGGCACCCAGGTTGATAGGGTTGTTAAGAAGGCGTACAGTGTGTTAGCTTTTATTGGTAGAGGGATTGAGTTTCGGAGCCATGATGTCATGTTGCAGCTGTACAAAACTCTGGTGCGGCCGCACTTGGAGTATTGCGTACAGTTCTGGTCGCCGCATTATAAGAAGGATGTGGAAGCATTGGAAAGGGTACAGAGGAGATTTACCAGGATGTTGCCTGGTATGGTGGGAAGGTCTTATGAGGAAAGACTGAGTGACTTCAGGCTGTTTTCGCCCTGGGAACCAGGAGTGTTTTACTCCAGCGGGGTTTACAATGTCTCCCACTAGCAGGGAGCTGGCAGCCCATCCCCACTGGAGTGAAGGGGGCCATGGAGGCCCGCCAGAGGATCGGAGTAAGGAAGCTGCCCCCGAGCATTGCCAGATTGTCAGTGCCAGCCTAGCCCCCTGGCACTGCCCTTGGGCAAAGTGGCAATGTCCAGGGGGCACCTTGGCATTGCCCCTTGGGCAAGGGACAGTGTCAAAGAGGCAGGGCCAGATGGGGGGGTAGGGGCTTGTAGGGGTGGGGCCTCTGAGGGGGATTGATGGGGGTGGGGCCTCTGGGGGGACATCGGTGGGGGTGAGGGGTCCTACTGCCACTCTGCACTCGGCGGTGACAGAGGGAGGGAGGCCAGCAATCAGGGCTGGCCATCGGGATGGGGTGCGGGGGGGCGGTGCGAGGGGGATGGTGGATAGGGGGTGGTCATGTTTCTTCATCATACAAACAGAAAATGCTCGAAATCTCAACAGGTCTGACAGCATCTGTGGAGAGAGAACAAAGCCAATGTTTTGAGTCTGGATGACTCATCACCTGAGCTGATGAATCCTGAGCTGTGCATGAGCTTTCCCAATCACTCTGAGAGTGGAGTTGAAGTTGTCAGGAGCACATTTCTTGTACGCGGTACATAGTTTAACTGGTACAATAAATAATTTGCTTAGTTACTGAACTTGATGGTCACCAATCCTTTGAGATATCATGCTAATACGCCAGGTGTCATAGAATCATAGAACCCTACAGTGCAGAAAGAGGCCATTCGGCCCATCGAGTCTGCACCGACCACAATCCCATCCAGGCCCTACCCCCATCTCCCTACATATTTTACCCACTAATCCCTCTAACCTACGCATCTCAGGACACTAAGGGGCAATTTTAGCATAGCCAATCAACCTAACCCGCACATCTTTGGACTGTGGGAGGAAACCGGAGCGCCCGGAGGAAACCCACGCAGACACGAGGAGAATGTGCAAACTCCACACAGTGACCTGAGCCGGGAATTGAATCCAGGTCCCTGGAGCTGTGAAGCAACAGTGCTAACCACTGTGCTACCGTGCCGCCCTATCATTAATACCGTGTCATTAATGTTTACCCAGCTGCACCATTGAAATTCATGAAAAAGTGATCTTTTTTCACACAATTAATTAATTTATCTGGTACATTAGTTGAAAGGTTCTTACAGGTATGGTTTGGTCACATATTTAAAATGCTGTTAGAGCATTAGTAGTTGGAATTCAACTTTGGTTTTCATGCAACGCCAGGCATAAAGTTTAACGTTTTAAAGTTTGTTTATTAGTGTCACAAGTAGGCTTACATTAACACTGCAATGAAGTTAATGTGGAAAATCCCCTAGCCGCCACACTCCGGCACCTATTCAGGTACACTGAAGGAGAATTTAGCATGGACAATGCACTTATACAGCACACCTTTTGGAGCGCGGGAGGAAACCGGAGCACCCGGAGGAAACCCACGCAGACACATGGAGAACGTACAGACTCCGCACAGATAGTGACCCAAGCCAGGAATCAAACCTGGGTCCCTGGCACTGTGAGGCAACAGTGCTAACCACTGTGCCACCATGCTGCCCCATATTGAATCAGCCTCTCATTGTCCCCAATTCTGATGCAAGATTGTCAATCTAGACCGTTAATCCCGCCTTCCTTTCTCCACAGATGTCGCCTGACCCGCAGAATGTTCCTGTTTTATTCCTTATTTCCGTATCTCCACTATTTAGCTCTCATACTGAACTCGGATCATATCTTAGATTGCGTGAAAGTGTCAGAGGCTCATGAATCAAATTTGAGAGATCGATCATGGTCAGTTTAATCTCCTTCCATGCACCTAATAAAATGGACAAACACTGCAAAGTTTTGCAGATGGCTGAGCAGATGCAATACCTCACTTCTTACAACCAACAAAAATCTGACTCAAAAGGTCGATTAACAAGCAAATTGTATCACCTTTCTGTTATTTGAAGGGATTTTGAATTTGATTATTATTAATTGAATAGCAAATATGTACACGGTTAAATTACTTTACCATAGCAACCTGAGGCAGGTACACTCCGTGACAGGGCAAAGGTCAATTGCCATGGAAACAATGCTCGGCTTTTCCCCTGCATCTGCACAGTTGATTTTTCTCTATTTTCCAGAAGAAAACCTGGGATGTGGGATGACCTAAAACTGGAGATTTAAAGTTTATTTATTAGTGTCACAAGTAGGCTTACCTTAACACTGCAATGAAGTTACTGTGAAAATCCCCTAGTCATCACACTCCGGCACCTGTTCGGGCACACTGAGGGGGGATTTAGCATGGCCAATGCACCTATCCAGCACGTCTTTTGGCCTGCAATTTCTCTCAACTACCTTTCTAAACCAATTGTTTTTGAAACACCCCTAAAGATACTCCTCAGATACCAAAGCTGTCCATGTCCATATGCAGCAAAACTTGGACAGCAGCTTGAGCTGATAAATGGCAAGTAATATGTGCGCTGCAGAAGTGCCAGGCAATGATCATCCCCAACAGAAGAGAATCTCACCATCACCCCTTGACTCTCAATGGCATTACCATTGGTATTACCACATTCCAATGATGTGCTGGTTAGTTGCATTGGCCATGCTAAATTCTCCCTCAGTGTACCCGAACAGGTGCCGGTGTATGGCGACTAGGGGATTTTCAAAGTAACATCATTACAGTATTAACGTAAGTCTATTTAGTGACTAATAAATAAGCTTTGCTTTCCTTTACTTTACGTTGCTGAATCCCCCACTATCAACACTCTGGAGGTTTTCATTGATCAGAAAATCAACTGTACCAGCTACATAATTACTGTGGCTACAAGATTGGGAATTCTGAGGGAAGTGACTCACCATCTGACTCCCCAGAACCTGTCCACTGTATACAAGGCACAAGTCAGGAGTGTGCTAAACCCTGGGATGGGTGTATGTAGGAAGGTTTGTTTGGTTGGAACAGTGCATTGAGCTGTTAAGGTTTATACAATGTCATGGGTTTCTTTTCTTTGTAATTTAAAAGTTATTGTTAATTTTCTTTCTATGTGTTAACTGTATGAAATAAACTTTATTTGATAGAAGCTCCCTAGTGGGTCGTTTGAATCATATCTGGAGTGAAACATCTTGGGGGTGATTCTCCCATCTCGCTGTGCTGATTTTGTAGCACAGTGGGCTAGGAGATTTAATCGGGGTCAGATTAGTGCAATCTGCGCTGGACATCTGGCCCCAAGCGTGTCTCCCAGCACCGGATCTCCGGCGCAGAGCTGTATTACCTATGCAGGCCTTCATTTAAACATATTTTATGCATAATTAGTGGGCCCAGGACTGAAATCTCTGGGCCTGCTATCTTCTACCCCCTGCCAGAAGTATTTCACTCCAATGGGGTTAAATAACTTCCCACTAATGGGGAGCTGGCGACCTAACCCTGCTGGAGTGGAGGGGGGGGGGCGCAACTGGGGCCCACCAGTGGGTCGGGTGGTGGGGGGTGCCCCCTGGGCATTGGAACCTTGGCAGTGCTAGCCTGGGCCTCCTGGCACTGCCCAAGGGGCAAAGGGATAATGCCCAGGTGGCATCTTGGCATTGCCCACCGGGCATAGGGCAGTGCCAAAGGGGTGGGGCTTAATGGGGGCAGGGCCTGATGGGGATGACCTGTGGGGATGGGTTGGGGGGGGGGGACCCCGCTGCCACTCTGCAGTCGGGATCAGTGGGGGAGGGAGGACAGCAATCGGGGCTGGCCATCGGGGTTGGGAGGGGGCAGTCTGCTTGGAGGGTTGGGGCTGCAGAGGCAGGGGATCGGCACTATTGGGGGGGGGGGGTTTGAGGCTGGGCACGGGCATGTTTGGGGGGCCAGCAATCAGGCTGTGGGGGCTGAGAGGGCCGGCATTATGGGGGTCGTGGGGCTGGCCAGCGATTGAGTTGGCCAGCAATCGGGAGGCCGGCAGTGTGGGGCTACTACGCATGTGCCGATTTTGGCGCCGACAGACCGGCGCATGCGCAAGTGGCCCACTAAGCGCTATGCTGCCGGCCTCTCCTGCGGGCCCCTGTTTTTTAAAATGATTTATGCTGGTGCACTCAGCAGTGCATAGATTCTTCTCTGAACTCCCATTGAAAAAAAAACATGATTTGCTCCAGTTTTCATGCAAATTTGACACTTGGAATTTTTTTGGGAGAATTGCCCCCTCCTTATGCTTACCTGTGCTGAAATTCAAAGTGCAAAACATATGATCTAGGCTGATTCCATAAAACACCTTGGAGTTTCTGACCTGGATTATAACAGAATTCCTCCAGTATGGATTAGACTAAATCCTCAGGGACAGTGGGATGTCACACCCTTTTCCATACAGTGACATATCAAGGTCAGAAGCAACTGACTGTCATCTCCTGTGGAGATAATGGAAGCTGATTATCATCTCAGCAGGAATTATATCCTGTAAATTATATCCCAGTCACGTTACCTGTGTTCTACCCTTTCAGGTGACTGGGTTGAAAAGCTAGATGCAAACTTGGTAGGTGTGGACGAGTATGAGGTGGGTCAGAGTGTGTGACACAGAAACAAGGAAAGACAGCACAGTCATCCCTGCTGCTCTGCCAGGTTAAAAAACTTGTCCTCTCCCTGGTTGCTAGAAGTAGGTCAAGTTGGCAATGCCACTACTGGAAAGGAAACAGGACAACTCCTCTCAGCTAAACTGCGCAACCCTAGAATCTCAAAACCAACTATTCGACTGCTAAAGCCAGTGCTCCTGAAATCATGAAATTAAAATGCTTCACCGTCTATCCTTCATGGACAATTCAAAGACTGGTTTGTATTTGATTTAACTTTTGCTCTTCATTTTTGATTTACTTCACTTCTCATTTTTAACATGTTTTATTATTTTATTACACGTTTCAGTAACCAATAAACTCACCCTTTCTTTAATACAAGAAAGCCTGGATAAGTTGACTCCTTAGCAACGGAAGTGATCCTTGTTAAACTAATCTTGTCGTGGCTAACCAAGGGAGTTGAATAAAGGAAGGAAGTTGGTTCATCCCTCCTCACCGGGGCACACTAATTTGTTGGTACCCTGTCCCGTATTTGCCAAATCGGGGCTCATGCCGAGTTGGTTCCCAGAGAGGGGTTGGGGGAGGACAACCAATTGGGGGACCACACCTGGGAACAGATCATAACAAAGGGCAACAGGCTCATGGAAACACCGCCAACTATAAGTTCCCCACCAAGCCACTCACTCACCATTCTTTATTGTCACCTAATGCTGAGTCACCGAATATACTCATAGATCTATTGGACTTTGAAGGCCACAGATAGCTAAATAGGAAGTAGTCTCGTCATATCTAATTTTATGATGGTTTGTTAACTTTATTAAGAAACATCAATTTAAGTATGATATGTTAACTAATTAGACAGTGGGTGGCACAGTGGTTAGCACTACTGCCTCACAGCACCAGAAACATGACTTCAATTCTGGCCTCAGGTGACTCACAATACCGCATGAGGATTAACTACCTGCAAATGTCAGAGAGACAATCTCACAGCTGAGGATGCCACGTCAGTCACTCACTGACCTATGTCAGCTCCTTCAGTAATGCCTGTGGCCCTCTGGAATGGGAGACTATCCTGTGCCGTTCACTTTAAAAGTCATTGCTGCCTTGGATTTCTACACCAGTGGCTTGTTCCAAGGTTGCAAGGGGGAAATGTCCATCTTCCAGTTCTTAGAATCTTAGAAACCCTACAGCACCATCGAGTCTGCACCGACCACAATCCCACCCAGGCCCTACCCCCGTATCCCTACATATTTACCCACTAATCCCTCTAACCTACACATCCCAGGACACTAAGGGAAATTTCAGCATGGCCAATCAACCTAACCCGCACATCTTTGAACTGTGGGAGGAAACCGGGTCACCCGGAGGAAACCCACGCAGACACGAGGAGAATGTGCAAACTCCACACAGACAGTTAGCCAGATGCATAAGGGAGTCCACCAATGTCATGTTCAAAAGGACTAATTATTTTGTGAGATTCACCACAGACCCCGAGGCCGGAACTTTCCAGCCGTTCATGCCAGCAGGATCATTCAGTCCCACATGAGGTGCATGCCGCCATGGGTTTCCCAGTGGCGAGCGATGCGTTCAATGGGAAACCCCGCTGACAATGGCGGGACCGGAAGATACCATTGCTCTTGGGGCTAAAGGGATCAAGGGATATGGGGGGAAGGCAGGATCAGAATAATGAATTTGATGATCAGCCATGATCAAAATGAATGGTAGAGCAGGCTCAAAGGGCTGAATGGCCTATCCCTGTTCTTATTTCCTATGTTTCACAGTAACTTGATTGTTGTGTTAATGTAAGCCTTGTTCGTGACGAATAAATAAACTTTAAGTTTCCATTCGGCTGCCAGCTAATGGTACGTTAAAATCCCGCCTTGAGATTGGATCAGCCTGAGCTGTTAAATTTGATTTCATTGCTGGATTTCCACAGGTACAAGGGGACAGTTTATTGCACAAATGTAGCACTGAGAGCTCACTGGGCAGAGCCAGCAGATGGTGTTTTATTCCATCAACGTGCCACTAAAAATGACTCCTGCAGGCATGTACTCGCTCCCCCGTGAACTCTCATGACATTCTCAGTCACTCTCAGGTGCCAGAGCTGTTTGTCTCCCTCTGCAACTGCAGGATGGCTCCTGGGGGAACAAGGGATCTCCTCAAGAGAGCTGCCAGTGTGGAACCCACAGATTAGAGATATGGTGCTTCCCAGGCCTCAACAGGGGCAGCAGTAGAATAGATAATTGGACTGCTGAAGATGATTGCTGAAGAATGTGCCACAGAGATTGTGATCTGCCACGTCACATATATCCTAGTACAGCAGCGAGGTGAGGGACTGCCAGCCAGGGAGATGGAGGTGAAAGGCATCATCCACAGACAGGGAGAAAGGGGAAGAAACAGAATCTGAAAGTAAAGCACAGTGCTGCTCTGGCTGCGAGGGTGATGGAATGGCGTGCCAGACTGTTCCCTGAGAACTTCATGCTATCCTGATTTCAGCCAGAGCGAAGCCCCTGCACAATCTCTTGATTTCCACCTCAAGGAGTGGGAGTGCCACCACATCCAACACATTCCCTCCAGGCCAAGCCACAGGCCCACAACCTCTGACACTGAGCAAGGGAAAGCTTTACGGATGCTTGGTATGAACACACTCATTTTGCATGATCCTGTCAAAGCTACAGAGGGGTTCTGACTTGGAAACTCGTATGTGCCTCAGTCTCACAAGCTCCAATCCTGGCAAAATCGGACAAAGAACTCCATTCATTCAGCTGAAGAATATGGAATACCTCAGCGGCAGGTGCTGTAGAGGCAACAACCTCTGAGGGGAGGTTCACTCCACCGACCTAACAAAGGACGACAAACATAGAAACCACCATATGTCAGGACGATCAGATCGGCACTGCTTCTGAGACTCCACAATAACTGCTACAATAAATAACCTCCCCATCAGCTATCATTGTGTTTCATTGAAGTGCCGAGCCCTCAAGCCCTGGGTAACACGGTGGCACAGTGGTTGGCACTGCTGCCTCACAGCACCAGGGACCCAGGTTCGATTCTGGCCTTGGGTCACTGTCTATGCGGAGTCCACACGTTTCCCCGTGTCTGTGTGGGTTTCCTTCAGGTGCTCTGGTTTCCTCCCACACTCCACGGATATGCAGGTTAGATGGATTAGCCATGGTAAATGCGTGAAGTTCTAGGGATGGGGGTGGTGGGCCTGGGTTGGAGGCTCTTTCAGAGAGTTGGCCTCTCTCTGCGCTGTAGGAATTCTATGGAAAAAAAAAATCTGGTTTCAAAAGTCCTCACTACTCAATACACAGGAATAAAGTGCTCAAAACGATATAGTCACAGATCAATTTATGGTGTCGTATGACTGGACACCTGGGCCACCTTTGTGCCATTAGGTTCTACTACTGTGCCTCATTGCAACCCCAACATCTGCAGCTGAGGTGGAGGCAGTCTGCTGAATGCTATCCCCCAATTGCAGCCAATGACCCTGCCAACCATACTCTGGTGCTCCTAGTCTGGAAGGTTCCAGCCTGCTGAGGGTCTGCTGTACAGGTGCACCCATGTCCTCCTCACCTGCTGGAGGGGATAGGTCACAGGTAGAGGGGAAGAGAAGTGCAAACTCACCCTTGGAGCCTCCTGAGATGATGATGCCTCCGAGGCAGATTGGTGGTGGGCCTCCTCCCTGTCAGTGTGTAATGGTAACTCCCTGACTCCAAGAAGAGAAGGGGCAGCTGACGTATGCTTGCAGTGCCTCATTCTCCTTTTTCCCAGCCAACGGTGCGTAGAGCCCATGACCAGAGTGGCAGAAAGTAGGTCCAAATGCTTTTGTGGCAGCCACTGAATGGTTTGCTGGACCTGGTCCTCTATGGCAACCACCAACTTCCCCATGGAGAAAGCCATTTGCTCTCATGCCAAAGCCAGAACTCATGGCTTGGATGGACCCCTCCAATGTTCATTCAACACTGTGCCAAACAGTGTTCCCAGTGGCACCCCATCAACATGGAACTCAGCATGGGCCTGGTCTCCATCAATCCTCTTGCTGAGAGGGATCCCAGCTACCACATCAGTTGCTGCAACGTCTGTGATATGTTCACCAGATTGTGACCCTGAGCCTCATCAGAAATTCATTCCAACCGAGGTGACTGTGCAAGGTGAGTGCTCCAGTGGAGGGTGTGGGAGGAATGAGGAAATTGTGGGGGTGGCACGGTGGTTAGCACTGCTGCTTCACAACACTCGATTCCAGCTTCAGTCACTGTCTGTGTGGAGTCTGCATGTTCTCCCCGTGTCTGCGTGGGTTTCCTCTGGGTGCTCTGGTTTTTTCCCACAGTCCAAAGATGTGCAGGTTTGGTGGATTGGCCATGCTAAATTGCCTCTTCATAGAAACCCTACAGTACAGAAAGAGGCCATTAGGCCCATCGAGTCTGCACCGACCACAATCCCACCCAGGCCCTACCCCCATATCCACCCACTAATCCCTCAAACCTACGCATCTCAGGACACTAAGGGCAATTTTATTTTTAGCATGGCCAATCAACCTAACCTGCACATCTTTGGACTGTAGGAGGAAACCGGAGCACCTGGAGGAAACCCACGCAGACACGAAGAGAATGTGCAAACTCCACACAGACAGTGACCCAAGCCGGGAATCGAACCCAGGTCCCTGGAGCTGTGAAGCAGCAGTGCTAACCATTGTGCTACCGTGCCGCCCCAGTGTCTTAGTGTCAGGGGGACTAGCTAGGGTAAATGCATTGGGTTATGGGGATAGGGCCTGGGTGGGATTGTGGTCAGTACAGACTCGCTGGGTCAAATGGCCTCCATCTGCACTGTAGGATTCTACTCCATGATATACTTGCCAATTCAGTGAATGCTTAACTTTCTGCTGTGTACATAAAATAACCAATCAGACAGGTTTTCTTGAGTTTAACAAAGAAAGAGGTTCACTTTATTATACTTAGACCAATCTAAAATAAATTGCAAAGTGGGGAAGGATAGATTTGTCAATACAGTGTCCAGATAAATAGAAGGAGTTTACAGTCCGTAACTGGATGATTTGCCTGGCTTCAGGCAGAGCTCGAGGCTCATGTGACTTTTCTTCAGTGTAAAAATTTAAAAATGCAGGCGGCTGATTTGGCTGTTCACTTGGAGATGGTAATATTGGGTTGAGTTCAGTGAATAAGTCCTTGTTTGCAGCAGGGCCGTCCCTAGCTGCTCACATTCAGCAAATAGTGTTTGGTGCGAGCCAGGTGGGCTGGAGAAAGAGGGTGGAAGGAGGGACACCAATCATATCTTCCCTCATCAGCATCTCAGCTGATTGTCCTCTTATTGTAGAGAAAGCAGAGGTTTAAGCACACCTAGGCTGCCACATGACCATGAACCAGTGATTCAAATATGGTCATGACTACTGTATTCCCCCTAGCAACTTAACCATGTGATGTCTGGGAATCCTCCTCATAGCCATTGTTCAAGTGATTGGATTTAGTGTTTCCCACTGTAACTTCATGAGTTCATGCCTGGGAACCCCCTGCTGAATATCCCAAATTGATTGATGCCTTGCTCATAGGGACAAGATATATGGCTCACTCATATCTTCCTGAGGGCATTGTCCTTGATAGATCTTTGCAGATGTTGTATCTCCAATTCAGAGGAATACAATGTAACACAAACGGTGATGCAAATTGAGTAGCCATCTTTGATGTGAACTCCAGTCACATTTTTAGTCTGTTTTAAAAAAATCTCTGGGTGGAATTTAGATTTTTTATGCTTTGTGGCGCAGTGGACAGGAAAAATGGATGGGGGTGGCGGGGGAAGCCACCAACCCCAGATGACTTTGCCCACTGCATTTTTATCCACTCAGTGCAAAAAAAGTTAAGGGGCGGGTCCCACAATGTAACATAAAGGCAAAATACTGCGGATGCTAGAATCTAAAACAAAAACAGAAAATGCTGGAGAAACTCAGCAGGTCTGACAGCATCTGTGGAGAGAGAATAGAGCTAAGATTTCAAGTCTGGATGAACCCTTTGTCAGCGGGCAGCTGGAACTCCCCCCTTGCCAACCCCTGCTCCCAACCATGGAATTCCCACCCCCACAACGGAACTAACTCACCGACAATTCCTTCACGGAACTCCACCTCCTAACACCACCATGGAGTGCCCCCCCACCCCCCAACCACATGGAAAGGGAATCCGTGCAACACCCCATCCCCATGGAGCCTCTCGGGAGGGGGCAATGCCAATGGGCAGTGCCACATTGCTGCCCGGGCAGTAACCCCACCCTTAGCGCTGGAACTGCACATCATGAAGGAACTGTCGTGATTCAGGTCAGCATGACCTCAGGATTCCTGTTACGTCATTGGCGTGGGGTTTGGAGAGGGGGGTGGGGGGGGGGGGCGGGGGTTTTGGGGGGGGGTTGGTGGGTGCGGTGGGGGGCAGTTGCAGGAACAATCGATCAGGTAAATCTCGCCGGAGTGAAATGGCTTTGGGACTACACTAGGACTTTCTGCCTCCACCCACCCTGAAAACAGGAGTGGAACACCGCCCCTCGCCCCCCCCCCCCCCCCCCCCCCCCCCCGCCCCCACCACACTTTGTTTTAAATGTTCTGTTGGGTTTACCCGTTTCTGGAGTAAAAATCAATATTTGGCGTGAAGCATATTTTCATGACAGGATGAAGATAATTTTGATTTGAATGGCCCCTTTTTCTTACCAAACTCAAATCCTGACTCTCTCTGAACATGCTGGAAAATCTCAGCAGGTCTGACGGCATCTGTGGAATGAGCAAAGAGCCAACGTTTCGAGTCTGGATGACCCATCGTTAGTGCTCTGATGAAAAGTCATCCAAACGTGAAACGTTGGCTCTATTCTCTTTCCAAAGGTTCTGTCAGCCCGGCTGAGATTTTCCAGCATTTTCTGCTTTTCCAGCTTCCGCAGTATTTTGCTTTTATCCTGACTATTTCTCCCTGACGACCCGTGTGTGAAATGGCAGCAGAAGCACTCACACCACCACGGAGTGCCCCCCCCACCCCCCCAACCACATGGAAAGGGAATCCATGCAACACCCCACCCCACGGAGCTTCTCGGGAGGGGGCAATGCCAATGGGCAGTGCCACATTGCTGCCTGGGCAGTAACCCCACCCTGAGCGCTGGAACTGCACATCATGGAGGAGCATTGTGGCAATGGCAGATAATTTGTGTTAACCTCCTGCTCCACGCCAGAGTGAGGATAACATGGTGTTCATGAACCATGGAAACAAAACCTGAGCAGCTTCTAAACGTTAAATCATTAACTCAACCCTCAGATTCAGTTTGAGCTTCGAAAACACACTCCTTGGTGTTTGCCATGTTATGAACAGTCATTGTTATTATAATGCTGTGCACACTACATAGAATTTCCAACTACATTCCTTTACAACTTTTATTGTCATCATGGGGCCACTTGCAATTTTTCTGGGCCACTCAGGAATCTGCACAAGTTGCTGAGCGCATTCCCATAAGGCTATTATAATGCTTCGTCGGTAATATTATTGCTGTAGATTCAATAGGAAGCAAATTACAAGAGATTAGAGGAAAATTCAACAACAGCATCTCATCCCACTCTGGTAGTAATTAAAGAGTTTATGTTGGAAGTACGGAGCCCTGGAGTTTTTGCTAGAACGTGCTGGTGTCACGTTGGAAACATACCCACAAAATAGACAAACCAGTGCAAATGATCGTGAGCAGCAACTTAGCTGATCGGGCCCAATGTTCGAAGTCTTGGGCAGAATTCTTTATGCCGTTGGTGTTGGATTTGTACCTGTGAAACGGATAACCAAACTTCTCCTTCACTCTCCTGTGCCTAATATGGATGCTGTTGGAAATGTTAGAAGTGGTGCTTGATTTACGGGGAGGCAATGGCCTAGTGGTATTATTGTTAGACTATTAATCCAGCAACTCAGCTGATGTTCTGGGGACCTGGGTTCGAATCCCACTTCGGCAGGTGATGGAATTTGAATTCAATTAAAAAAATATCTGGAATTAAGAATCTACTGATGACCATGAAACCATTGTCGATTGTCAGAAAAAACCATCTGGTTCACTAATGTCCTTCAGGGAAGGAAATCTGCTATCCTTACTTGGTCTGGCCTACATGTGACTCCAGAGCCACAGCAATATGCTTGACTCTCAAATGCCCTCCAAGGGCAACTAGGAATGGGCAATAAATGCTGGCCAGCCAGCGACGCCCATGTCCCCTGAATGACTGAACAAAAGGGAGTTGGTAATGAGATTTATGCTGGTTGTCCCCGGCATTGTTGCTTCCCTGAGGTCTGAGCCATTTGGAGCCCTGACTCTCTTGCACAGATTCTGAGGTTGCTGATTGGATTGCGTGAAGCATAGAATCATAGAAGCATAGAATCCTACAGTGCAGAAGGAGGCCATTCGGCCTATCAAGCCTGCGTCGACAAAAATCTCACCCAGGCCTTATCCCCATAACCCTACATATTTACCCAGCTAATCCCCCTGACACTAAGGGGCAATTTACCCTGGCCAATCAACCTAACCTACCCATCTTTGGAGTGTGGGAGGAAACCGGAGCACCTGGAGGAAGCCCACGCAGACATGGGGAGATTGTGCAAACAGACAGAGACCCGAGGCCGCAATTGAACCCCGCTCCCTGGTGCTGTGAGGCAACAGTTCTAACCACTATGCCACTGTGTCGCCCTGGTGCTTGGCTCCCACGTAGAACTGGCTGACAGTCTTGGCCTGGGTTATATTGGATGGGATGGGGTGGGGTGGGGGGGGAGGGGAGATGGGTGGGGGGATTGGGGTGGAAGCACCTGCAATTGTGTGGGGGGTGCGTGTGGATGTGTGGGGCGGGGAGGGAGGAGTAGGTGTGTACAGACTGGCAGGAGGCTGGACTATGTTTGTGAGGCTACTGTAATTTGGTGGGGCCAGCTCCTACCATTCCCAGAAAATCAAAGGATAAAAATGACCTATTTTCCTAGAGCAGCCATTCACTGAATGGGTGGATTATACACAGCCCATGCTTCGCATGTTTGATTATCATAGGATTTAAATTGCATCTCAAAAGTAACCCTGCCAAAACAGCGTAATGAACAATTTGAGACACATGTTAGTTAAATATGGTTTTGCAATGCTCATTGTATAATAACACCAATCCAAAGTTGCTTTAAAAATTCAACTGGCTCAAATAACAAATTACATGTTGGATGAGAAAAACAAAAGAGAAACTTACATTTATGTCGCGACACCCAGGTCATCAAAACATCCCAAGCACTGGAAGGACCAATGAAGGACTTTCAAAGTGTCATTATTGCTGCAACGTAGGAAAATGTAGCATCCAATATGTGCACAGCAAAGTCTCTCAAACAGCAATATGATTAGAATCAAATTCACTCATTTCTTCATGTGATGTTGATTGAGGGATAACTGTTTGCTCGGATGCTGGGTGAACTCCCCTATTCTTGAACTGAACTGGTTATTGATCTATTCAGTTGCCATGACAAGCATAAAATTATTTGATCTCGAAATTCTTTGGGTTGTGATGCCTGCAGTTACCCAGGAAGTGTAAGCAAGTGCTACTTTGAGCACATTTGTACCAGTAGCTTGTGAAACACCAAATTTGTTCTACACTTGGATTGGGCAATCCAGTCCATTCAGCAACATTTCCTTCTGACTTCTAAGCTCATTCAGCATTGGGACCCACATACGGCTCTTTTGAGACTGTTAAACAAACTTCTGGACTTGACCGCAGAGTGAGAGAAGGAACTCCAAATTTTGGGAATCCCCATTCCTAACCCCCCCCCCTCCCTTTGTTATTTGCCATTTGAGGGGTTGACTGCAGTACCCTTCATTACAAGCTGCTAATTAATGCCATGGAAATCTCAGAGCCATAAAACCATAGAATCCTAACAGTGGAGAAAGAAGCCATTTGGCCCATTGAGTCTGCACCAGCTCTCCAAAAGAGCATTTCTACCAAGCTCTCCTCCCCTCGCACATTCACCAAACTAATCCACCTAATCTACATATTTTAGGACACCAATAGGCAATTTAGCATGGCCAATCCCCGAACCAGCACACCTTTCAGACTGTGGGAGGAAACCAGAGCACCTGGAGGAAACCCATGCAGACATGGGGAAAATGTGTAAACTCTACACAGACAGTGACCCAAGCCGAAATCGAACCCGGGTCTCTGGTGCTGTGAGGCAGCAGTGCTAACCATTGTACCACCACATAATAGACTTGAAGGGGTAAGAAGCACACAAGATGGGGGCATCTTGTGTGGTTCTTACCCCTTCAAGTCTATTATATGGCACTTTATTAAACACCTTTTGAGAGTCCATATACACAACATCAATCGCACTACATTCATCAACTCTCTCTCCATTATTTCATCAAAAAATGCAACCAAGCTAGTCAAATATGATTTGCTTTTGACAGATCCATTCTATCATTTATTAATCTATATTATTCCAAGCGGCGATTAACTTTGTATTGGAATATTGTCTCTGAAAGTTGCTCCACCTCTGTTAGGCTGATTTGTCTCTCATTGCTGGCTTTAAACTCCGCTGATTTGAAAATGGGAAAACATTTGCAATCCTCTGGCTCCCATATCTCAGTGGTATGAGAAGATTGTGGCCAGAGCTCCGTTATCTCCACTCAACCTCAGCAATCAGGGATGCATCACATCCAGGCAGACTGACGTATCCAATTTAAACGCTGTCAACATTTAAGGCCTCCCATTGCTCATTTACTGTTTGACTGTTTTACCAGACAATCTCTGATTCTAATCCACGTAAGGCAGAGCTCCTTTCAACTCACTGAAATAAGCCCTGCTACATTTGAGTAGTTTCACATTTGGTTGTTCCTTTACCATTGCCACTTTAAACAATGCACTTCAAAGAACAAAGAACAAAGAACAAAGAAAATTACAGCACAGAACAGGCCCTTCAGCCCTCCAAACCTGCACTGACCATGCTGCCCGACTAAACTAAAACCCTCTCCCCTTCCGGGGACCATATCCCTCTATTCCCATCCTATTCATGTATTTGTCAAGATGCCCCTTAAAAGCCACTATTGTATCTGCTTCCACTCCCTCCCCCGGCAGCGAGTTCCTGGCACCCCCCACCTTCTGGGTAAAAAGCTTGCCTCATACATCTCCTTTAAACCTTGCCTCTCGCACCTTAAACCTATGCCCCCTAGTAATTGACTCTTCCACTCTGGGAAAAAGCTTCTGACTATCCACTCTGTCCGTGCCCCTCATAATCTTGTAGACTTCTATCAGGTCTCCCCTCAACCTCTGTCGTTCCAGTGAGAACAAACTATGTTTCTCCAACCTCTCCTCATAGTTAATGCCCTCCATACCAGACAACATCCTGGTAAATCTTTTCTGTACGTTCTCCAAAGCCTCCACATCCTTCTGGTAGTGTGGCGACCAGAATTGAACACTATATTCCAATTGCGGCCTAACTAAGGCTCTATAAAGCTGCAACATGACTTGCCAATTTTTAAACTCAATGCCCTGGCCGATGAAGACAAGCATGCCGTATGTCTTCAGATGTGGATAACTAGACTCTGCTCACTGCTTACTGTCAGCACACTTCTGCTTTTATAATCATTTAGGGGTGGGGGGGGGGGGGGGGGGAGGGGCGTTGGGATTTGAATCTTGTTAGCAATGCCAGCATTTATTTGCATATCTCTAACGGCCCTTGAGACAACCTGATGGGAAATCTTTTGTTCAGTTACCTGGGCAAGGGTGAAACCATGATCATGTTGGTGGTTCGCCCTGGTGGGGGAGAGTGGATGATCAGGCAGGTTGATCTCCGAGGCTAGGGTGGAGTCAGTGATCAGGGTAGCTGATCAGATTTAACCAAGGTGTCACTGATGCAATTTTTCAAAGCCATCTCGGCCTCTTGGCTAAGATGAAGCGTCAGATCAAGCCAAACATGGGATGCAGTGCCTCATCTTCTCAGCTTGTTTGTCTCTCTTGTGGGGACCATGAAGTGAATTCAATTTGAATTTGTCTTTTTTGAATGAAATAAAACATTTGAGACGACAGAGGACAGCAAAGAGACAACCACCTTGCTGTTGACCTGGAGTCACATAGAGTTATTGTGTCATAGGGATTAACAGCACAGGTACAGGCCCTTCAGCCCAAATCGCCCATTCTAACCAGGTTTCCGAAACTAGTTCCATTTTTCCTGAACTAGTTCCATTTGCCTGCATTTGGCCCAGATCCCTCTAAATTTTTCCCATCCGTGTACCTATCCAAATTTCTTTTAAATGTTGTAAATGTACCTGTCTCTATCACCTCCTCTGACAGCTTATTCCATATACGCACCCTCTGTGTGAAAAAGTTGCCCCTCAGGTCTTTTTAAATCTTTCCCCTCTCACCTCAAACCTATGCCCTCTAGTTTTGGACTCCCCTACTCTGGGGAAAAGACCTTGGTTATTCACCTTATCTGTGCCCCTCATGATTTTATAAACCTCTATATGGTCAACCCCCTCATCCTCTTACAGTGCAGGGAAAAAAAGTCCCAGCCTATCCAGCCTCTCCTTATAATTCAAACTTTCCAGTCCCAGTAACATCCTGTAAATCTTTTTTGCGCCCTTTCTAGTTTTATAACATCCTTCCTACAGTAGGGTGACCAGAATTGTACGCAGTACTCCACATGTAGGCCAGATCATCCTTCCCAAAAAGGCATTCATGAACCCGATGGGCTTTTACAAAGAGTCTGGTTACCGTTCCCGATACTAGCTTTTTATTCTAGATTAAATTAATTAATTGAATTTAAACTCTCCATCGCTAAGGTGGGATGTCTCTGGATCATTTGCCCAGGCCTTTGGATTATTAGTTTGGTAATCTAACCACCATGTTACCATACTCACTTCTCATAATATGATAAAATTTAAAAATTAAAATTGATACTATAATTTTAAAATAGTTTTTTTACATCATCCAATAAGGTTCAATACTGGGGATCTTTGTAATATACTGGAATTACATTTCACAAAGTGTTCCATTTTACTGGCTGCTCCTCACATTTAAAAAATTAAACTGCTCTCTGCATTCATCCAGGAAGTGAAAAAAAAAACACATCCCCTGTATAACGCTGTTATTTCTTTTACCTGTTGACACATTTCAATAAACACATTGCCTCAAATAATTACCTTAGTATTGAAATTAAATTGCCCCAAACGAGTAATTCATTGCTCAATCCCCACAAATGGGTCAGACTTTCCATTAGCAATAATGAAAGTTCCAGAAATCTATGGCATTGTGGAGGGACAATCTTCATTAGCTTTTGAGTTTGTTGTTACATTTTTAGTCCACAACATGTACCTTGCATAAAGGAAGTCTGTCCGTTTGTCCATTTTTACTTTTCCTACCTCCATATGTCCAGGTGAAAGCAATCCCACATAGAAACATAGAAAAACTACAGCACAAACAGGCCCTTCGGCCCACAAGTTGTGCCGAACACATCCCTACCTTCTAGACCTACCTATAACCCTCCATCCTATTACGCTCCATGTACTCATCCAGGAGTCTCTTAAAAGTCCCTATTGAGTTCGCCTCCACCACCACTGACGGCAGCTGATTCCACTCGCCCACCACCCTCTGTGTGAAAAACGTACCCCTAACATCTCCCCTGTACCTACCCCCCCAGCACCCTAAACCTGTGTCCTCTCGTAGCAGACATTTCCACCCTGGGAAAAAGCCTCTGAGAGTCCACCCGATCTATGCCTCTCAACATCTTATACACCTCTATTAGGTCTCCTCTCATCCTTCGTCTCTCCAAGGAAAAAAGAACAAGCTCCCTCAGCCTATCCTCATAAGGCATGCCACTCAATCCAGGCAACATCCTTGTAAATCTCCTCTGCACCCTTTCAATCTTTTCCACATCCTTCCTATAGTGAGGCGACCAGAACTGAGCACAGTACTCCAAGTGGGGTCTGACAAGGGTCTTAGAGAGCTGCATCATTATCCCCGGACTCCTAAACTCAATCCCTCGATTGATAAAGGCCAGCACACCATACGCCTTCTTAACCACCTCTTCTACCTGCGGGGCCGATTTCAGAGTCCTATGGATCCGGACCCCAAGGTGAAAGCAATCCCACAAATGGGTTACTCAACCTTTTAAAGAGAAATGACCCAGTCATCTTCATCTTCTGTTTTTTACTTTTTAATTTTTTTCTCTGCAGTTTTGTTTCTGTCTTTTACTTTACTTCCTATTCACCGCTACTTTGCAGCATCTTCCTGCTCTATCCCCGTAACCCCATGTATTTACCCTGCTAATCCCCCTGACACTAAGAGGCAATTTAGCATGGCCAATCCACCTAACCAGAACGTCTTTTAGAGTGTGGGAGGAAACTGTTACACCTGGAGGAAACCCACACAGACATGGGGAGAATGTGCAAACTCCACACCGGACGTTATCCAAGGCCGGAATTGAACCCGGGTCCCTGGAGATGTGAGGTAGCAGTGCTAACCACTGTGCCACTGTGCCTCAGATGCCAGTTTGTATGCCTCACCCTGAGAAAGCTTGTGAGAAATTTAGGGTGAGATTCTCCAAAACAAATTCTAAGTGTTGAATTTGCGTAAAAACTGGAGTAAATTGCATTGGCTCTTTCAGTGGGAGTTTCGAAATGAATCTCCCACACTCTGTGCACTGCTGAGTGCACTCGCGTGATTCACTCCAAAAATCAGTGGGTGGGGCCTATTCCCATTGGAGAGGACGGCAGCATAGCGCTGAGCGGGCCATTGCACATGCGTGATCTGTCAGCGCTGAGATCGGTGCATGCGCAGTCGGTGGCCAGCCCTGTGACCCTGCATCACTGGCCATGTGACCTCCCACCCTCCCCTTCCTCCGACCCGGCATTCCTGATCTCCTGATCCCCCACTGGCAGACCCAGCCCCCACTGCCTCCCAGCAGTCCCGAAATCTCCCCAGTCGACAGTCCCGAATACCCCGGCAGGCAGATACCACTCTCCAAGCCCCCCCCAACCCCCCCCCCCCCCCCACCCCCTCCACCCAACCCCCCCCCCCCCCCCCCCCCCGCCCCCGCCAACCCAGTACCCACCCTCCACCCCGATGGCCAGCTCCGGTCACCGGCCTCCTTTCTTCTGTCACTGCCAAGTGCAGAATAGCAACGGGACCCCCCGCCCCCAATCCCACCGATCTCCCCTGTCACCCCCCTCCCCTCCCCCCACCACCCCCCCTCCCCCCACCCCAGTCTTGCCCTCTATAGGCTTCGTCCCCTCTGGCCCCCCCTGGCACTGCCAGATGCCCAGTAGGCAGTGTCAAGGTGACCCCTGGGCATTGCCACTTTGACCCTTGGGCAGTGTCAGGGCATGACACACGACAACGCAGAATCGCTGAGCAGAACAACACACGACAACACGGAGTCGCTGAGCAGAGACTGATGGCTAGGTTCCGCGCACATGAGGACGGCCTCAACCGGGATCTTGGGTTCATGTCACACTCTCTGTAACCCCCATGACTTGCCTGAGCTTGCAAAATCTCACTAACTGTCCTGGCTGGAGACAATACACATCTCTTTAACCTGTGCTTCACCCTCTCTCCACTCACATTATCTGTACCTTTAAGACTTGATTACCTGTAAAGACTCACATTCCAACCATTATTTTGTAAATTGAGTTTGGTTCTTTATATGCCCTGTTTGTGAACACAAGTCCTCACTCACCTGATGAAGGAGCAGCGCTCCGAAAGCTTGTGGCTTGTGCTACCAAATAAACCTGTTGGACTTTAACCTTGTGTTGTCAGACTTCTTACTGTGCTTACCCCAGTCCAACGCCGGCATCTCCACATCAGTGTTAGGGAGCCAGGCTGGCAATGCTAAGCTAGCAATGCCCAGGGTGCACCCCCCCCCCCTTTACTCCTGACCTCGTGGGGAGGCCTCCATGGCCCTCCTTCACTCCAGTGGGGTTGGGCCTCCGGCTCCCCATTTGTGGGGAGCTGTTGTAAACCCCACTGGAGTGAAACACTCCTGGTGCGGGGGAGGGAGCTAGCAGGCCTGGAGATTTCAGTCTCGGGCCCGCTAATGCTAATGTTAATTAGCATACTTTATACAGCTCTATGTTGATTTCTGGCACGGAGCTAATGGTGCAGGATATCCGGTGGCTGGAGACACGCAGGGGCTGTGATGCGCAGCTAGAAGCCCGCTACACAGACTCCATTTGAGTCTCCCGGCCTGCTGCACTGCTCTAGCCCAGCGGGCTGGGAGAATCACCCCCTTAGTTCTGAAAATGCAATAAACAGTGAAAATGTCCATCTTTGTTTCTGAGTTTCGGCAGCATGGCAACCAATATGGTGGGAAGTTGAGTTTTAATCAAAGTTTAAGACATGATGTAATATTACCAAATGTACAACAAATAGGTTCAATTGTGACGAGTGGCAAATATTGGTTCAGATTGGCCAGGGCAACTGGCATGAACAAAAAATCCTTTATCTGTTCACTTCTTCTCTTCATGGTACTCAAGTTTTCTTTTCTTCTCAAATTCCTCAGGAAGTTTGACTGGACTTGTTCTTCAGAATCTTCGTTCCTCATTTACTGCTACGAATCCTCGCATTATCTCTTACACAATCCTCTTCTCTCGGGTGGATGCCTGGATGGGTTATTGAAAAGGCTTCTTTTGGACCGATGAGAACTTACTTCGGCTGTGGCTTTCCAGCCCCCACCCCCACCCTGTGGTGGGTTTTACAGCGGCGTGGGGGTTCGCCATTGGACACTGGTAGACTTTTCCAGTCCCATCAAAGTCAATGGCTATTTGCATTGCTTGCTGGCTGTGCCCCTGGGGAACACTTTGTGGCAGTGGAGTGGGGGTGGGGAAGGGGTGGGTGGGTGGGGGGGTGGGGTGGGGGGGAGTTGCCTTCGGAGGGATCACAAGATTCCATCAGCAGCAAGGAGCAGAAAATAATCCTGGCCTTTATTGGAAATTACCTTATGGATGGAACTTTACATTCTTAGTCTGAACTTTGCCTGAACATCCCATCTTTTGTTGTCAATCATGTGTTATTGCTGCTTTGGACCTTCACACATAACCTGGCCATACGCTTACCTTATCTTTTTCTTATCACCTCTCAAGTTGTCTGTCCCAAACTTGTCCTTTCATCCCATTCATTCCGTCTCTATTATCACACTAACTTCTCAAAGATTGTACTCATTTTGCCATGATCTATTTAACCTAGGGGCGGCACGGTAGCACAGTGGTTAGCACTGCTGCTTCACAGCTCCAGGGACCTGGGTTCGATTCCCGGCTTGGGTCACTGTCTGTGTGGAGTTTGCACATTCTCCTCTTGTCTGCGTGGGTTTCCTCCGGGTGCTCCGGTTTCCTCCCACAGTCCAAAGATGTGCGGGTTAGGTTGATTGGCCATGGTAAAATTGCCCTTAGTGTCCTGGGATGTGTAGATTAGCGGGATTAGCGGGTAAAATATGTAGGGATATGGGGGTAGGGCCTGGGTGGGATTGTGGTCGGTGCAGACCCGATGGGCCGAATGGCCTCTTTCTGTACTGTAGGGTTTCTATGATTTCTATGATTTCTAGGTCAGTTCACGGTGTCTGACAACAAGCATTTGCAATGACCATTACCCCTCCTCAGGCTGCTGGACTGGGCTGGGTGTTAGATTGCAGTGAGATGTGGATGTTGCCATGTATTCCAGCTAGCATCTTCTGATCAAAGTTAAATGAAAGACCTAATGCTGCTTTATACTATTTGTTCTCTCTTCCAATTATGGCTTTTTGGTCAAATTAGCCGAGCTTCTCTAAGAATAATGATTTTTGCTATGGTTTCCGTGACAGTGAGAAACGTCCAGTAAAAATGAACTTAAAACAAAACGAAGTTAAAAACTAACCCGCTCCTTCACCTATTTCAATATAAGTTTATATTCTATCCCTATAATGTTAAGGGCGGCACGGTGGCATAGTGGTTAGCACTGCTGTCTCACAGCACCAGGGACTGGGGTTTGATTCCCAGCTCGGGTCACCGTCAGTGCAAAGTCTGCATGTTCTGCCCCGTATCTGTGTGGGTTTCCTCCAGGTGCTCCAGTTCCCTCCCACAGTCTGAAAGATGTGCTGGGTAGGTGCATTGGCCATGCTAAATTCTCCCTCAGTGTACCCGAACAGGCGTTGGAGAGTGGCGACTAGGGGATTTTCACAGTAATTTCATTGCAGTGTGAATGTAATCCTACTTGTGACTCTAATAAATAAACATTATTTCTACTTTTGAACAGCTGCATGCACAGGTCATTTACCTCCACCCTAACCAGCTCCTGCTGATATTGTAATTGCACCAAAACCCAGCCTGGAAGCTCAGTGCTCTTTCTAGTCTTGCTCATTCACATGAAGTTAGATGTTAGACTGGTCAAAGGTCTGTATTATGCATCCAAAGTGGAATTGTTAATAGATTTGCGGCTTGCAAATTTCAACAAGTCTTTCAAAAACAACTCTGAAGTGGTAACATCTGGCGCCTAACATCTGGCACCTTCCACACTGCAGGAAGGACATCGAAATGAATTGCACACTGATGGGTCAATTATTAAAGAACTTTTAGCCTCTTCTCCTTCATTTATGTAATTCAGTATCACTGGAATATGATGTCAGTTCTAAGGAATATAGTAGTCCCTGCTGAGAAACATCTATAAATTCCACTAATACTCAACAGATTAAAACCAGCTGTCTGCAAGACTCCAATTTTTAAACTTTCTGAAGAAAGCCAATTTGGTATCGAGTAACCTTAACCTCTAAAGATGGTTGTTACTTAGATATTTAGTCCACAGATATACTATAACAACCATCACAAAATCCTCTATGGTTGTGGCTGTATGATGATTTCTTAATGTCTATTCGGCTATTGACAATCACTTTCTGCCTCCAATTCACCAGAAGTGTAGAAGGACAAAGAACAAAGAAAATTACAGCACAGGAACAGGCCCTTCAGCCCTCCAAGCCTGCACCGACCATGCTGCCCGTCTGAACTAAAACCCCTCTACCCTTCCAGGGACCATATCCTTCTATTCCCATCCTATACATGTATTTGTCCAGATGCCTCTTACAAATCGCTATCATATCGGCTACCTCCCCTGGCAGTGACTTCCAGGCACCACCCACCCTCTGGGTAAAAAACTTGCTGCGTACATCTCCTTTAAACCTTGCCCCACGCACCTTAAACCTATGCCTCTAGTAATTGACTCTTCCACCCTGGGAAAAGCTTCTGATTATCCACTCTGTCCATGCCCCTCATAATCTTGTAGATTTCTAACAGGTCACCCCTTGACCTCTCTCGTTCCAGTGAGAACAGACCAAGTTTCTCCAACCTCTCCTCATAGCTGATGTCCTCCATACCAGGCAACATCCTGGTAAATCTTTTCTGTGCTTTGGCTTTCTGTGGTGGCTGGATCTCTTTTCTTTTTTTTTGTTTATTCATATGGCTGGGGAAGCAGTTATTGTTGGATTTTGAGGTTAACTAGCCATCCAATCAATGATTTCAGCTGATGCAGACTCAATGGTTGTGATGCCCTCGGTAATGGATCCCTAAGGGCAGCAGTTCAGGAGGTGGATGATGGTCTCGCTTGGATGACCACAGTCATGGTTTCAGTTGTTCCCCATGTTCCACTTGTGGATCAAGTGGCCACACCTTCCCCGGCCTGTTATCCAGTGGTTGAGGGTAGTCCAGATTTTGCGTGGAAGTTTGGAACCTGGGACCTGACCACTCGGGTCAGTCATGAGGTGATGGTTAGTGGCATTTGCAGTCAACCATGAAGCATCCAATTGAGAGGTGGTGCTGTCTTCAGTGTGTAGGGCGGGCAGTATGTTGCAGCAGGGGCTACAGGAATTTTGGATGAGTTTGTGGGGTTTTTTTGAGGCCCATTGTCAATGGAGTTCTTCACTAGCTCTGAGCCGTTAGTGTCCTTTAGGGAGAATGTTTATCTTACGGGCATTGTGAGGTTCAATGTGTGCTGGCACAGGAAGCCATTTGAACTGTGTTTATCTCAACAAACCAGAATAATCTGCATCCTTCCCGGAGGTGGAAATCTGCCACGTTTGTATGTCAGGCTCCTGAGACAGATTAAGCATCAGTTGCATCTACTCTTGGATAGACCAGGGCCAGTGAAGCACTGCATAGTCCATTGGCTCAGCTGCACCAGGCACTCGCCAGTTTCTGTATGAGGTTGACTCTGACCTTGGTTCTGGTGTTCTGGAGGTATTGCCAGATAATTAATGTACAGTCAATAATGATGCCAAGACATGTTGGGTTTGGGTGGTGGGTGAGTGGTCGATGACAGAAAACTGGACATGAGGTTCTTCCCTGACTTTTGAGTTGTTCAGGTGGAAGGTTGAAATAACCCTTGGCAGTGGTCAAAGCCTCCATTTTCTGAAGTAGGCTTCCAGAAGGTGCAGTTGAATGAAAATCAGGGATCGGATTCCCAGACCTCACTCGCAGCCAGGATCCTCCTGTCCCATTGCAGTGAACGGAGACTTGGCTGAGTGCCAATTTGTTCATAGGCTGTTGGTGTCACTGGTTGGACCTGCATTTATCGCCCGACACTAATTACCCTTGAACTGAGTGGCTTGCTGGGTGATATTAATCACGTTGCTGTGGGTCTGGAGTCACATGAAGGCCAGCAAGTTTCCTTCCCTAAAAGACACCAATGAACCAGATGGGATTTTAGGACAGTCAACAATGGGTTTCATGCAGGCAACATCAGGTTTTTAATTCCAGACTTTTATTGAATTCAAATTTCACCATCTGCCATGTTGGGATTACCTTGGGTCTCTGGATTACTAGTCCAGTGACAATACCACTGCACCAATGCCTCTTCTACCCCATCGCCATTGAAGTAAACAAGCTGACCATCGCAAATGTCTGTTGGCCACCAAATAACTGTGGGCCAACATCACAATATCACAATACAGCCTAATAAAAGCAAATTACTGCGGATGCTGGAATCTGAAACCAAAAGAGAAAATGCTGGAAAATCTCAGGAGGTCTGGCAGCATCTGTAAGGAGGGAAAAGAACTGACGTTTCGAGTCCAGATGAGCCTTTGTCAAAGCTAAAAGGCATAGAAAGTGGGAGATATTTATACTGCAGGGTGAGGGAATGAAAGATGAGTCATAGCCATAGAAACCAGGGGAAAAGGCTGCTAATGGCAGCCCATAGAGATAATAAAGGGTGTGAATGGTCAAATGACAGAGAAGCTGTAAACTGTGACAGGTGGAGATTTTGGGGGGGAGGGGGAGGGGGGGGGAATGGGACAGAGGTAGAATGTAGAAAAAGGGAAGCAGGGGAGAAAAGGTAAGGGAAGAGGGATGAAGTAGGGGGAAAGAGTCGGGGGAGAAGAAAAATGAAGAAAGACAATAAAGAAATAAAAGGTAGAGAACAGTCAAAAATTAAATAAGATGGAATGAAAACAAAGGGGGCGAGGTGGGGTAGAGCAAATCATCTGAAGTTGTTGAACTCAATGCTGTAAAGTGCCGAGCCGGAAGATGAGATGCTGCTCCTCCAGTTTGTGTTGAGCTTCACTGGAACATTGCAGCAGGCCAAGGACAGACATGTGGGCATGGAAACAGGATTGTGTATTAAAATAGCAAGCAACCGGAAGGTCAGGGTCCTGATTGCCCACAGACCAAAGGTGCTCAGCTGACTTTACGGACCCGGGTCTCAGCATTGACCTCAGGTCTTTTGGATGCAGCCGGGTCCCAGTGCACTCAGCACTCTGGCAGCTAAAGGATGTGCAAAAAGCCCTTACAAAGTGCATTGCTGCAACCTCTGAACTTTTCAAAGAACTTTGGTTCTGGGAAGCATGTGAATGGGGGAATGGGGGTTCCGCTGACACCCTGCCTGAGATCAGTGGGGGGGGGAGGAAGGGGGTCTGCTGCCACTCTGCCTGAGATCAGTGGGGGGGAAAGGGGGTCCACTGCCACTCTGCTTGAGATCGGTGGGAAGGAGGACGGGGCTGAGGGGGTGTCAGGGGATAAGAGGGTCAGTAATTCTGTGGGGGTGGGGCAATGTCTGTGGTGACCGGGGGGGAGGCATTATCCGGCCTGGGGGGGATGTGGCAGGGGAGCAGTATTCAATCATTTTCTTTTTGCGCATGCGCATTTATAAGCTTCGATCAGAGCTGCAGGGTTTTGGGCACGTTAAGCCCTGCCCACAGGCTTGTGCAGCGCGATTCGGACTCACTGATATTTTTTCAGGCAGAGTGTGTATGGGGGCGCTGGAGAACGGGTCTAAAAGTCGGATCTGAAACACTCCCAGATTCAAGTCTGCCCAGCACTTAGAATCAAAATAGTAAAATAGGTCCCTACTTGTGACACTAATAAATAAGCTTAAAACTTTTTAAATGCCATGAAGACATCCAGATTCAGCAATAGGTGGTGGGTGCATTCCATAACTAGGGAAAGGTTTCCTCTGTGTGGGGGACATGCAGCGAGGTTGTTAAACTATTCACATAAATGCATTTATGGTTTTGCTACACGTAGCACCAGGGGAAATCTTTCCACTGCCACTTAGCATTAGGTTTCCTCAGTTAATTAGCTGTGACCCTGCTTCCCTTTTCCTGGTCCGCAAAAATGTTTCCCCCACACCCCCCTCGAGGTTTAAAAGACTGAGATTGTGTCCCCTCCCGAAGGTCTGTTTTAAATTGAGAAGAAATGTAACTCCTTTAAACTCTCTTTAATTTCCTCTTGCTACTTGGTGAAGGAAAATCATAAACCCATTTATAAAGAATGAGATTATGATTTCCTTACTTGTATATGCACACTTTCTCCAAAGAGGCTAGAACTGCTTTGGTCGCTGCATATAATAGCCCGATTGTAAATGTGTTCATAAAGATTAATTCTGTGTTCTTATCAAAATCATTATAATGTTACATGGGGATGTGTGCAATTTCGATTTGGATGTGCAGAGCCATCTTGTAATTTGCAAGTCCAACTATTGAGTTCAAATCGTAAAACTCCCAAAAGAAACAACCGCCGGAATTCTACCGCCCAGCCGCCACGGAATCGGAGTGGGCGAGGAGCGGACAAAGGAAATGTCCGTTGATCTCGGGTGGGATTTTCCGGTCCCGGGTCGAGCGAGGTTGTAAAATCCCATCCAACATCTAGTGATTTTACTGGACATGAGTCATGGACAGGATCCTCCTCATACTTAGAGAGTTCCTGTTGTTCTTTACAGAGGCTGAGGGAGGAGCGTGGATCTATTTTCCTACTTGTCAATGCTTTCTTTTTAAATTTGCCACCTCTTTCCATGTGAACTTACCCTGTTTCTCATCCTTCTGAAGTTGCTTTACAAGAACTTCAATCTATCAGTTGCACATTATTGCTTGCTGTGATGCTGAGCCCAAAATAAAATTGGACATTTGAAATGAAAGAATTGGGCACTCTAAATTAAACTACAGTCAGTTCCAGCCAATAGCCTGCAGGAAATCGGACCTGGCCAAAGTTCGAATATGCAGAACCTCAGACAGGCTGTCGGGGCATGTCTGGATCCGCCCTATCGATAACCCATCAAGTGATCATCGCTCATATTTGACATGCACGGTCTGTTGTCCGCAGCCTAGATAGGGCCAGACTTCAAGGCGCCCAGGGCAGGCTCATGTGCCCTGTCAACAGATCATCAACTAGACCATTGGGCGCTGAGATCCGTCCCCCCAGCACCCCCCACCCCTCCCCTCCCAAGACCCCTTTGGCAGAAGGTCAAGGGAGGTGGAAAAAGCACAAGGCCACAGGGGGATAAAATAGGCATTCCGGACACGTCGGGAGTGAAGATTCGAGATGGGAGACGACCGCGAGCGGATCAGACCAGGGAAGGAAGGAAGGAAGGAAGCGAGGAAGAAATGGCCAGCAAGAATCACCTTCACAAAGATGAACCAGAGGGACTCACGGACTGGGCCTACAGCCTACCAAGCCATCTTTACATGTAGTATAGCCGAATCCTGGATGTTTCTTGTATACATAGTGGGTAATTTAGGGGTTAACTATATTTAATAAAGTTTGTTGCGTTATATATCTGTGTTTGCACTTTGTTCTCCTCATAAATAAAGGCATCTGGGTAAAACTTTGATTAAGAAATTGGTTGAAGTATCTGAAGTGGACAGATACAACACTGCTATCTGATAAATCTTCAGAGGGGTAACAACATGCAACGTGTGAATCGAGATCTGAAGGTAATTCCATGGTTTAGAGTTGGGGCAGGGCAAGAGGTTGCTATGATCAGGAAATTGCCTCTCGGGGTCCCCACCAAATAGTGACACATCTGATCATTTATTATCAGTTTTAATTTCTAATCCTTTAGATGTTTACTGGCCACAGCTGTCCCACAGTGTCCCAAACTGCAAAGTGAAGAGTTGGCCAGCTATTTTCACTGCTTTCTTTGGACAGGAGCTGCAAAGAGTGCAGCAAGAGGCAACTGGAAAATTAGGACTATCTGGAAGAAAGGTGTTAGAGGTGTACAAGATTATGAGGAGCCTGGATGGAGTAGACAGGCGTGCCCCACGTCCTTCAGCAGAGAGCTCAATTACCAAGGGGGGCATTGGTTGAAGTTGTAGGGGGGACATGAGGACAGAACTTTTCACCCAGAGGGTGGTGGGCATTTGGAATTCGCTGCCTGGTTTGGTGTTGGAGGTTGAAACCCTCATCTCATTCGAAAGATACCGAGATCTGTATCTGGAAGTGCTGTAACCAACAAAGCTTTGGACCAGGTGCTGCGAAGAAGGATTAGAAAGGGCAGCTAGCTTCTTTTCTTTTTTCTCTTTTGGCTGGTGAGACACAAAGGGCTGAATGGCCTCTGTCTGTGCTGGAACTTTTCTATGGTTCTGTACCGACCCCAGTAGTGCAAAGTCTGGAGGATTTCTTTTTGTTCATTACAGTCCAGCTCTGGATTTCTCCAGCAACTCATTTTTCATTATTTGCCTGACTTTTCCCCTCATTTCTGATGAGGGTGCCTATTTGCAAGCTGAACCTGCCAATTTCTCAGTTAGGAGAGGTTTTATTGTGTTGTGTTTTATTCTGCTGGATGTTTAAGGCAAGCGATTGTCTTCCTGGCTGATTCTATTACTAAAGGCTGGAGGCTATGGCTTTGTATTTCTGCTCCTCTCGCCAATTGTCATCCAAAGCTCTGGGAGGATATCATTGCACATTGATATTGTTTCAACGATGATTCTTTGCAATAGGCTGTCCTCACTTCTTATTTCTCTTTAGCCTGTTATCCTTTTTGTGCAGAATCAAAATCAAGTTAGAACCATGTCCTCTTATATTAGGTGCCATTTTATGCCCTCCCAGTTTGATGGCAGGGGAGCATCTCATTGATTGGGTGGGTGGCAGATAGGGACCTCCCATCTTCCCACCTTCACCCTGATTATGTCTGCAGAGGGAAGCTCTGGCTGCCAATTGGGGCCCTTACATGGGCAATTAAAACAGTGAGGGATTGAATGTGGGCTCCTGTTGTGTTGGTAGATGTATCCCAACTGTGTTGGGCATTGTGGGCTTTCCACAAAAGAAAAAAAAAAATGGTTTGTATGCGTAGATTTAAAATAGCAAGAACTATTTTAGGAGCTGTTGCCATGTGCAGAGTAGAAATTGAAACTAAAATAGGAGCCTGTGAAACTCAATGGCATCATCATCAAACCATTTGACCAGCTCTTAAAGCTGGTCATGCAACCACTTAAATATATAACAGTAGGTTAAAGGCAAAATACTGCAGACGCTGGAATGTGAAACAAAAACAGAAAATGGTGGAAAATCTTAGCCGGTCTGACAGCAGCTTTGGAGAGAGAATAGAGCTCACGTTTTGAGTCTGGATGGCCCTTCGCCCGCTCTGATGCTGTCAGACCTGCTGGTATTCCCTGTTTAAAAGCACTCAGTGCCTGATGGAGAGATCTATCATTGGAAGTAGGAGCCTATGAGTCCACCCCTCTGCCTTTGCTGGCAACCACACTGCCCCTCCCTGTGATCTCCACCCTGTGACATCCCTCTTGTCATCACTCACCAAGGCCTGGATGCAGCATTGATATTAGGCCCTGGCTGCTATTGGCAGTCTTCATTTGAATGTAGTCGGATTGGAATCCTCTCCAACCGGAAAGCTTCATGGGCATAAACACTGCAAACAAACTGGCCAAACCTCAACACACCAAAGCAATTAGTACTGTCAGGGGCTAATCTTCAGAGCATATTGAAACCAAAACCAACTCGATACTGTACAAGTCGATAACAAGCCGATACTAGGAGTTTCACAGGCTCCTATTTTAGTGGTAACTAGGGATTTTCACAGTAACTTCATTGCAGTGTTAATGTAAGCCTACTTGTGATACTAATAAATAAACTTTAAACTATGTAAAGACATTGGGGTATTATCATCAGAAAGGCACAAAACAGTCACCATCAGACACCCAAATTAAATGCACTAATAGACCCATTGGAGCAGCAATCCCCACACAACAGCCATCAGACAAATAACATCGACAAGAACTAAGGAGAAATGGACTTTGTCACTTGCAAATCAAACTGGAAGCCAACAACTTGGGGGGTGGCATGATGGCACAGTGGTTAGCACTGCTGCCTCACAGCGCCAGGGACCCAGGTTCGATTCCTGGCTTGGCTCACTGTGTGGAGTCTACACATTCTCCCTATATCTGCATGCATTTCCTCCGAGTGCTCTGATTTCCTCCCACAGTCCAAAGATGTGCGGATTAGGTTGATTGGCCATGCTACATTGCCCCTTAGTGTCAGGGGGACTAGCTAGGGTAAATGCCTGGGGTTATGGAGATAGGGCCTGGGTGGGATTGTGGTTGGTGCAGACTTGACGGGCCAAATGGCCTCCTTCTGCACTGTAGGATTCTATGACATCTCACCTGAATGGTGTCCACTGTTTCGGTCATGGAAACAACACCTGCGATAAATGGGTTTGTCTGGACCAAGGCAGGAAGCAGATTAAAGACATTAAAAGGTGCTAAACACTGACCACTCAGCAGAATATCTTCAGGAAATCTGGTTTGATATTCCCGATATGGTTTGTATTAAAACGGCCAAGGCCGTAGGGTTTGGCACTGCAGTCGGTAGGAAGGTCAGGGCTAATCACCTTGACTCAGGCCTGCATTCAACACCAGACAAGACTGCCGTGATGGGGATCATAAGTGTTTTTGGTGGTATCGTAGTGATGTTGGCCTGAAGGTTTGGGACTGCAATCCCCAAGGCAGATCAGGAACGGTCAACCTGATTGGTGGATGTATAGCTTGCACTGGAAGGATTAACTGTGTGGGGAGTTGTAATTATCAGCCAGATCTGAGGGCTATTGGGGCTGAGGTTTAAGGATAATGTAAGGGGAAAAACTAAGCCCTGAGGAGGTTTGAGTTGAATTGAGTGAGGTTTTGTTCAGAAATGTGGGGTTTTGCCTGTGGTTTTTCAGGGGAGGCTTTTATTAATGAGTTGTGGTTTATATGTCGTTAAAAGAATCCGAGGTAACTTGGGCTAACCAGCCAAGGTGTGGCAGCATTACACCATAGAATCCCTACAGTGCAGAAGGAGGCCATTCAGCCCATCGAGCCTGCACTGACAGCAATCCCACCCAGACCCTATCCCCATAACCCCATGTATTTACACTGCTAGTCCCCTGACACTAAGGGGCTATTTAGCATGGCCAATCAACCTAAGCTGCACATCTCAGGACTGTGGGAGGAAACAGGAGCACCGGGGGGAAACCCAGGCAGACAACATGCAAACTCCACACAGACAGTCACCTGAGGCTGGAATTGAACCCGGGTCCCTGGTGATTTGAGGCAGCAATGCTAACCACTGTGCCACCATGCCGCCCCAGTTTAGGGCTCTTGTATTAGGAAGTTTTGTTTTAATAAATAAACAAGTTTGTGGTTGAGCTTAAATCTTGGTTAGTGTAAATTTGTCCTTTCTAAAACGCTAAAGTCAAGAACTAACAGTAAGAGTAAACAAGAGTGTGCACCTCTTACAAGATGTGGGTGAGCCAAGTGTTTCTCACTATTGTTCCTGCTAGCTTCACTCTTATTGTTCTTTCTGCTCTTTCCCCTTTCTCCGCTCTGGAGCTCTTTTCCGGTCACGTTTTGCAAGGTTACTTCTTTCTGCTCTCATAAACTTTCCGTCAGGAGTCATGTATCTTGTTTTTTGTTGTGGTAGTTTTATACCACATGATGCGCGATTAATTCACTCGGGAGGCTAGGACGTACCCGGGAATAAAGGCTTTTATTCACAACAAGAATAGAGCATACTGCTTAACAATACTATCCCAGACTAAGGGCCACTAGGAAGTAGCAGTGACCTTTATACTCCTATAAGAAGGCGGAGCCAAACGGAGTGTACCACAGAACAATGCTAACAGGTGGAACACCCCAACCCTAACCCCAACAGTAACAAGAGTAACATATGTACAAGTACCCATAGTGGTAACCATATATGGTTCACCACACCACATTGTGATATTATAAAAACGTTGCTTAAGCTTGATGTCTTCTGCAAAACTCTCTGGACTCGCTGGGCGTGATCTTACTGCCCATTCACGCCACGGCCCCACTGCAGCGAAGACGGAGAATTTGGCGACAAGCTAAATTTCCAGTCACTACAGCGGGATGGGAAAATCCTGCTGGCATGAACGGTCAGAAAATTCCGGCCACTGCATATATTTTGCACGTGAGGAAGATTGGACAGCGAACGGTTATTTTAAGTACCAAGATTTTCATTTTTGGCATACGATTAGGCTTTTGATGACATTTCGCAATTTAGGACAAAGAACAAAGAAAATTATAGCACAGGAACAGGCCCTTCGGCCCTCCAAGCCTGCACCAACCATACTGCCCGACTGAACTAAAACCCCCTACCCTTCTTTTCCTTAAATTTATTTCCATGGCTGTTTGAGGAGTGCTCCGAGGTTTAAAAATAACCGGCCAGGGACATTGCTTAAGTTTATCCTGCCAGTCTGCTGGTGCTAATTAAAATTGTACTGTATAGATTTGCACTTTGTGGGGGATACCATGTTTTTCATTAAAACATACTTCTGACTGGAATAATGTACCTCCCCCGGCTGTGCGTGTGGTATGCATTAATTTTATTGAATCTTTTGGCACTGACTTTATTGACTCAGATTTATGTGAAAAAGACGATTCTTTACCCAGATGCAAAGGTTTAAGTGGGTAGGTACTGCATAATTGGCTCCTGATTATATCTCCTTCAGGATCTATGCGCTTTATGACATTTGGCAACTCTGACATGGAGTGGATGGAGTTGACAGGATTAGACACAGCGATTTGCACATTGGGATGAAACAAGAGCAGATGCTGAAGAGAACAGTACCATGTCGTTACAGCTGCTGTCACATCCTGCAGCTTTAATGTCTCTTTGAATCAACCATCCTATTTATTTTCAAGAAAAAAAAACACTGTAAAAGGCTCAAAAAGCCCATTGTACTTTCTTCGATCAATTGAACTGCTTGAATTATCATATTTTCTTCAGCAAAAATTGAATCTTAAATGCTTGTTGACCCGCACAGGTTGAGGCAATCACAGACATCATTCTTTAAAGGCAATCACTGTCTTTCCAATTATTCCTTTGTATCTCATTCTCTCTTTATTTTCTTCTTTTTTTTATGTCAGTCCACCTACAGGGTTTGCTAACTGCAGACACAGCAAGCTACCAATGTAAGTGCCTCCGATAACAACCAACCCACAAAGATGAAAAGAATTGGCAGGCTGGAGGAAGATCGTTGGATCTCTTATTGAGAGGAGTTAAAGGCTCACAGTGCAGCTACTGCTGGTGTTTGCTTGCTCACTGTTACCTCATTTAGAGCTTTCATTTTGAATGCTGAATTGTGTACACGCCGGCACTGACATTTTAATTGGGAAGATCTAACATTAAAAAGAAACGGTTGCAGTCGATGAGACTTTCAGAGAAACCTGATTGATTTGTTCGTTCACAGAAAGTGAGTTCATCCCGAGCACTGACCCAGATTCAACCCTCTCAACTCAGTGGTATACTCGGTTTGAAATGTCATCATCCACAACGATTATCAATACAAGCTTCTACAATCTTTAATTTGTTTGCTTCAATTAAATATATCCAAAACGTAGGAATTCCAACTGTGAACAAACTGGGGCAACTTTCAGACAGAGGGGAGAACTGACACTGACACTTTTAATTACAATGGGTTTGAAAGTTGAAGCTGCCTGCTGCTTATGTCAGAGTGTGTGTGTGTGTGTTCACTGTCTGTGTGGAGTTTGCACGTTCTCCCCATGTCTGCATGGGTTTCCTCCGGGTGCTCTGGTTTCCTCCCACAGCCAGAAAGATGTGCTGGTTAGGTGCATTGACCCAAACAGGCGCAGGGATGTGGTGACTAGGGGAATTTCACAGTTACTTCATTGCAGTGTTAATGTAAACCTTACTTGTGACTGATAAATATACTTTAAACTTTGTGTGTGCGTGAATGTGTGTGTGTGTGTGAGAGAGAATTTGTGTGAATGTGAGTATGTCTGAGTGCATGTGTGAGCATGTGTGTGTGTGAGCATGTGTGTGTGTGAGCATGTGTGTGTGTGAGTATGTGCGAGTGTGAATGAGTGAGTGTGTGAGTGAGTAAGTGAGTGAGTGTGTGGGTATTTGTGTGAATGTATGTGTGAGTGTATGTGTGTGTGAGTGAGTATGTGTGTGTGTAGGTGTGTGTGCATGTATGTGTCTGTGTATGTGTGAGTATGAATGTGTGTATGTGTGTGTGAATGCGCTCTACTGACTGCATGAGGGCCGAATGATTGACGTCCGGTTTATGTTGTTTTTCTTAGGTTTAGTGATTAATAAATTTGCTTTTTCTTTGACTCAAGTAAACCTGGTTTGGCTCACACCTGAAATAGTCAAATACAATCTGATGTGGAAAAGGCATAGCCTCATGAAAAAGCAACTTAAACCTTTGTTGTGACCAACCCAGGAGTTTGAAGTGGGGGGGGGGGAGTCAGTTTGCCCCTTTAATTCTCACCTGACTACACATGCCATTAATGGAAGTGAAAGTGGGGGAGAAATTCACTTAGCCTGTCTGTAGGCCCAAAATGATCTGTGCCCTTAAAAACACCCAGTGCCTACCATTTGAAATTGAAATGGTAATGACAGTGATGTTTTCTTTTATTCCACAGGAATGATGTACCAGATATTGTGCACTCAAAAAAAAACAGCAGTTGCGTTCAGCAGCCTATCTTAATTACAAGTGATATTTTACTCCATAATTGAGATGTGAACATTCACGTTGGTAAAAAGTCCCAAATTGTTCAACAATGATGTAGGCTATGAATAATTTGACCATGCCTGAGAAAAATACCGTGTCTTAATTTGTAGAACACTACTTTCCCCATCTTGATGGATAACATGAATGAACATTTCCTCCTGGACTTGGAGCTTCTTCACACTACAATGCTCTTTTCAAAAGAGACAAATCTCAATGGTTCTTTTGTTTTTCTTGAAGCCATGTTTAGAAATGCTTCTTGAATTTTTATTCTCCCAAAAATACTTCAACATTATCAGTGGGATTTATTCCTCAGCATACGACAGCAATGGCGGCACAGTGGTTAGCGCTGCTGCCTCACCGTGCCAGGGTTCAATTCCAGCCTCAGGTCACTGTCTGTGTGGAATTCGCACGTTCTCCCTGTGTCTGCGTGGGTTTCCTCTGGGTGCTCCAGTTTCCTCTCACAGTCCAAAGATGTGCAGGTTAGGTGGACTGGCCATGCTAAATTGCCCCTTAGTGTCAGGGGGATTAGCAGAGTAAATATGTGGGGTTACGGGGATAGGGCCTGGGTGGAATTGTTGTCAGTGCAGACTTGATGGGCCGAATGGCCCTCTTCTGCACTGTAGGGATTCTATGATTCCATGAAAATAAAAAAACATATCTCCTTGGAAAGGGAAGGAACTAATCAGTTGGTTTGGGGAAAGCTATGGTGCGTCTGGAGGGAACATAGAAAATAAATATATAAAACATGGAAGAGATATTTGTTAGACCTGGCTGTACATGTAACCTGTCTTATGACAGGGTCATTCCATGATCTGATAAAATTATTAAAATACAGCAATTCACCAACAGTCAAGACATGTGTGCATTCTTCAGTGCAGCTAAGACCACGTAAGGCCCAAAAGCACCCAAGGACATACCTCTCTGAGAATACAAACATAAGAACATATGAATTCGGGGCAGGAGTCATCTCAACTTCATCCCTACCTTCCTGCTTGCTTCCACTAACCTTTCATCCCACTACTAATTAAAGACCTATCTATCTCCTCCTTAAATTTGTTTACTGTTCTGACACCCACTGCACTCTAGGGTAATGAATTCCACAGATTCATGACCCTTTGAGTGAAGTAATTCTTGCTCATTTTTGTTTTAAACATGCCATCCCTCAGCCTAAAACTATGGTCTCTCATTCCAGAATGTCAAACAAGTGGAGACATCCTCTCTATGTCTACCCTGATAATCTCTTTCAGCATCTTGTATGCCTCAGTTAGACCTCTTCTCATTCTTCTAAGCTCCAACATATACAGACCTAAACTGCTCAATCTCTCTTCATGAGACAAGTCCTTCATCCCTGCAATCAATCTAGTGAACCTTTTCGAAACTACCTCTAATGCATTTACACCCTGTCTCAAATAAGGGGACCAAAACTGTGCACAGTACTCCAAATGCTGTTTCACCAATGCCTTATATAGTTGCAACAGCACCACCCTATACTCTATTCCATTGGCATGAATGCCAAAATTCCATTCACCTTCCTTATTACCTGCTACACCTGCGTACTAACTTTCTGTGATTCATGCACGAAGACCTTCTGATTCCCCTGCACTGAAGTATTTTAACATTTTTCCCCATTGAGATAATAAGTTGCCTTTTTATTCATGCAACAAAAATGGATTACCTCACATTTATCCTCGTTAAATTCCATCTGCCAAATTTTGGCCCACTCACCGCACCTATCCATACCCATTTGTATATTTCTTCATTGCAACTTTCCCACCTCTTTTAGTGTCATCTGAAAAATTGTCTGTAGTATATTCTATCCCTGCATCTACAAGTTTAAGTTTATTTATTTGTACCATGAGGAGGCTTACATTAACATTGCAGTGAAGTTACTGTGAAAACCCCCTAGTCTCCACACTCTGGCGTCTATTTGGGTACACTGAGGGAGAATTTAGCACGGCCTGTTTGATGCTCTCGGTTGCTGTAAAGGAGACATTAGTTCTGCTTCTTCATAAGAATACCTTTATTTCTCTGATACAACTTCACACACAATTCTCCACCAACAAAACAGTGCCAACTGTGGCCCCTTTATATATCAGTGACTTCTATTGAATAATTGACATCAAATTAGGACTTAATTGGAAGATCTGTTAACCTATTCCTTAAATGGCCAATGCACCTAACCAGCATGTCCTTCAGACTGCGGGAAGAAACTGGAGCACCCGGAGGAAACCCACGCAGACACGGGGAGAACATGCAGAGTCTACACAGTCAGTGACCCAAGCCGGAATCGAACCTTGATCCCTGGTGCTGTGAGGCAGCAGTGCTAACCACTGTACCACCGTGCCCGCCCTGTATATTGTAGCTCAGAAGGTTAATTTATTTCATTTGTTCAAAACCCGTAAGAAGAAGTGTCTGCAATGTCTCCACTCCACATTCACAGTAAAGGGAGGGATAGCGAAAAGGAGATTAACAGTAAAAGGATGACAGAAAAACTGAATATTGGCTCACATGAGTTCTAGAATCCCAAATTCAGCCTCCAGTTTGTCTGGGCACGCAGACATTTGATGGTCGGCTGGCGGGAGACTGGTGTTGTAAGATTAACTTTTTCAGGTGGCATTGATGCCACAGGTTGAAGTAAACACGTAGCGACTGTGTCAGTTCCATAGGCAATGATGCAGAATCTTCCAGTAGAGTCAGGTTAGATGGGCCAATGGTCCTACCAGGACAGAATGTGCTTCTATGCAGCCTGCCTGTTGAATGTTAGTGAGAAGTTTAACAACACCAGGTTAAAGTCCAACAGGTTTATTTGGTAGCCAAATTTGGCTGCCAAATAAACCTGTTGGACTTTAACCTGGTGTTGTTAAACTTCTTACTGTGTTTACCCCAGTCCAACGCCGGCATCTTCACATGTTGAATGTTAAACAGCAGATTGGCTGCACAGCTCAGAAAGGTCATATTAAACTGCTCAAAAAGCCAGAGTCTTGGGTCATGTGACCTTCCTTCGCCACAGGGACTTCAACAAAGGATGTTTATCCAGTGTCTGGAATTTGGCTTTGTTTTTGGGACTGATAATGTTTAAGCCAGGATGGGTTGAAAAGGGGTGCATTGGGAAGTTGTGCAGGGAATCTCTTTAACAGTTTAAAAACTGAGAAAAATAGAATTAATTTCACAAAGGCAATATTTTTGATTTTTAAAGGCGTGCTCAGAATTTATTTTAAAAACATAAAAGACATACAAGATAAACAAGACATAAACTCCGGCCGTGGGAGTTCCCCAAAGGGTCAAACAGCACCTGCAGGTGCTAGAAGACTTCTCCAAAGCTCTGTGGCACAGAGCCAAAATACAACACTATTATACTCTCTGCTTATCTCAGATACTCCTACTAATTAGCTTCATTCAATTTCATTTCATATTAATATGTCAATCCAAATTAGGACAAATTACCTCAGCCTGTTGTGATACGCTACCCGACACTGGGGCAGCAAGGTGACACAGTGGTTAGCACTGCTACCTCACAGCGCCAGATCGGTTTGATTCCCGGCTTGTGCAGAGTTTGCACATTCTCCCCGTGTCTGCGTGGGTTTCCTTCTGATGCTCCAGTTTCCTCCCAGTCTGAAAGACGTGCTGGTTAGGTGCATTGGCCATGCTAAATTCTCCCTCGGTGTACCGAACAGGTGCTGGAGTGTGGAGACTTAGGGGATTTTCACAGTTAATGTCAGCTTTCTTGTGACAATAAATAAGTTTTACTTTAACTTTAACTTTATCATGACATTCTATTTGTCCTTTTCCATTACAGGATCTTTACCCCCCCTGGCATGGTCCACTTCCTAGTTGCTATGGTGCTGCGGGCTCTATCACCTGACTGTTTTCCCAATGGTATATTGCCAAGACAGAGATATGCCAGCCCTGGGCCCAAAAGACTGACACAATTCTATGCCTTGGACAATAAGAGCCTCATTGTTTGAACATACTATGTTTCATCCTGTGTACCCAAAACCTGAAACTATTGCATTCTTGCTAACCCAACTATGAGCTTCTGAACTTTCATCACCATTTCTGCAATGTTCGCATTTCTGACTGAGCTGATTCCATATTGAAATACTTTTAACATGTTAAAATGCAATACTCGGTATTTTGATATAAAAATACTTAATACTTAAAGTCATATTATATTCATCTTACTTTTGTTAATGCATTCATATATAAATATACCATCAACAGATCTTGTTCGGTGTGAATCATTTTAACTCTTTTATCCCCAGCTGTTGCTAAACCTAAGAATCGGCCTGTGGTTCTGCTAATTTACCTAGAACCTCCTTCCACAGGAAGTTATTGTCTCAATAGACTTATGGACTCTGCCAACAAGGTTGTCCTTTCAAATGTAATTGGCATTCTTGTAGCTCCTGTTGAAATTGGTCTGTACAGTTTCGGGTGGCCTGTTAGAAGCTTCTTAGGCATAACGAGTTGTGACCTTCCCAAAACTGAGAAGATAATTCTGAAGACGGCTAGGATAATTTCCAAAAAGGGGGTTAACCAACTTAATTGTTTATTAATTGTCCAGTTTAATAGAACAAATTGTTTAAAGGATAACGTTTTAAAAATTAACACAATATTGGGTTTCTGTTCCATGTCAGAGTGACCCAACATTGTCCTTTGTCTGTATATTTTCATCTGTTTAATGATGTCTGAATTGTGACTTTTTAAGCCTCCAGTCACTTACTTCTTGCATCACGCCTTCAACCACAGCCACAGCACTCTCTCCATATTATCACACTGTACAGTGCCACTAATGCTTGCTTACAAACTAGTATTCTTTACTGTTTGAATTTATTGGACGGTATACAGAATTGCATTGAACATACAGCACAGAAATCGGCCATTCAGCCCAAATGATCCATGTTGCCCTTTATGCTTCACCTGAGCCTCCACCCATCCCTCTGAATCCAACCCCATAACATAACCTTCTGTTCCCTTCTTCTTCATGTGTTTATCCAGCTTCCCGTTAAATGCATCTATGGGCATGATTCACTTGTCTCGTCCGTGGCGGGACCCGTTGTGAGCGAGAACAGAAAATTCGATGTTCCAGTCCAAACTCAATTCATTATTAATGGCACTGGCAGATTTTGGCCCATGTTATTCATCTCAACGACTCTGTGTAGTAGTGAGTTCCACATTCCCATCACTCTTTGGGTAAGGACATCTCTCCTGAGTTCCCTATTTGATTTGTTAGTAACTTTCTCATATTTAGGACCTCGAGTTTTGGACTTCTGGTCATCACAGGTGGGATGGAGGATTTGGTGGATTGGCAATAATTCCATTGACACTCAGTGGGAATTTCCATTCCTGTGGGAAATCTCAGCCATCTTCCCCATTTCATAACATTAAAGACAGATCAGGGCACTCTTCACCAGCATCTCATCTTCCAATTCGAGACTTTACAGCCTTCCAGACTGAACATTGAGATCAACAAATTCAGAGCATCAACTCTCTCATCCATTTTCACCCCATTTCCATTTATTTTATTTCATTTTGTTTCATCTCATTCATCCATTTTATCATCCTTCTCTCTCACTTCCATTTTCCACTCTCCATTCCAGCTCTCCTTCTTGCCCCCTTGCACCCCTCCTCTCTCCTTCAGGGTAACTTCCACATTCCTCAGGCAGTCCTTTAACCATCTGTATCTCTGTTCTGCCCTTCCCACATTCTGATCACTCAATGGACACTTTTAGCACCTTCTCAGCCTTTGTATCCTCATTTACATTCCCTTTGTCCAAATCCACCCTCCCCCACACCCTCATAGAATAAATCTCTGCTGATTCTCTTTGCTCTTAGCTCTGATGCAGGGTCACCCAGACTCAAAACATTAGCTCTATTCTCTCTCCACCGATGCTGTCAGACCTGCTGAGATTTCCCAGCATTTTCTGTTTTTGTCATGTCTAGGTGAACCTGCCGTGAATGGCGCGAGCGTGATGTCACGCTGGCGCCTGCTGAATGTCCAGTGAGGGGTCAATTCCCAGAGAGGGTGATCGCTGATGACATGCTAATGTATTAAAATGAGCTTACTGGGGTCTCATGGCATGGTTCATGTCGTGCTACTGGAGAGGGAGCTTGAAGATCAGAACTTGGAAACTTGCCGGCGTGAATCACACTTTTCCAGTCTCCTTGGATTTTGACTGTGGGCCGCCGTTCCCAAGAACAGAGCGAGCAGACTTTTTTTGGGAACCTCTCAGGGCTCTGGGAAGATGAGACACTGCTGTAAATTTTGATAGCCATATTTTGATATGATTTGATTTATTATTGTCACATTTCAGTTTATTTATTTATTCGTCACAAGTCGACTTACATTAACACTGCAATGAAGTTACTGTGAAAATTCCCTGGTCGTTACACTCCGGCGCCTGTTCGGGTACACTGAGGGAGAATTTAGCATGGCCAAATTCAGCACGTCTTTTGGACAGTAGGAGGAAACTGGAGCACCCGAAGGAAACCCACGCAGACACGGGAGAAAGTGCAGACTCCACACAGACAGTGACCCAAGCCGGGAATCGAACTCGTGTCCTTCGCATTGTGAAGCAGCAGTGCTAACCACTGTGCCACCATGCTGCCCACAAGTATCAGTATACAGTGAAAAATATTGTTTCTTGCGCCCTACACAGACAAAGCATACTGTACATAGAGAAGGAAAGGAGAGAGTGCAAAATGTAGTGTTACAGTCATAGCTAGGGTGCAGAGAAAGATCAACTTAATCATAGAATCCGACAGTGCAGAAGGAGGCCATTTGGCCCATCGAGTCTGCACTGACTACAGTCCCACCCAGGCCCTATCCCCATAACCCCATGCATTTACTCTAGCTAGTCCCCGTGGCACTAAGGGCCAATTTATCATGGCCAATCCACCTAACTCGCACATTTTTGGACTGTGGGAGGAAACCGGAGCACCTGGAGGAAACCTATGCCGACACGGGGCGAATGTGCAGACTCCACACAGACAATGACCCAAACCAGGAATTGAACCTGAGTCTCTGGCGCTGTGAGGCAGCAGTGCTAACCACTGTGCCACCGTGCCAAGGTAGGTCCATTCAAAAGTCTGATGACAGCAGGGAAGAAGCTGTTTTTGAGTTGGTTGGTTTCCCTGCCTGTTCTTTTCCTTTGCTCCCCGTGCAGCGTTACACACTCCGCTTTTAATTTACCTTTATTTTGGTTGCTTTCATTTTATCCTTAATGTTGACAATGTTCAGATGCGTGATAAACAGGCGAGCTGTTGACAAGGCAATGATCGAGGCCATTAATTTGCATCGTGCACAAATCTGGACTGCAACCTTGAAATGAGAGCCATATATGTATATAAAAACCAAGGCTAACTCACACTTTAAAACCACAGACCGTACCTGCGCACAATGCAGATTAATGGCCCTTGTTATTACCTCATCTAAAACTAGCCTGTTAATCATTCAGCTGTACATTATATATAAAGGGAACAATCTGCTGAAGGAATAAATGTCATGTTTCAAATGACTATATATTGAAATGAGCCGTATATTTAACAGGGACACAGGCGAGCGGTGTAAATTTGAAGTAAAACAGAAAATGCTGGTAACATGCAGTACTCTGGGAGTTTAACATTAATCATATCTTTCTACTTCAGAACTGATTGATCTGCATTTTTTTTCTTAGCTTCACTTTTCTTTCTATGAGTTATCGCAACACGGGGTTATTGGTTTTCTTTGGCACTTGGATCTTGATTTACCTGCGCAGATTCTTGCCTGCCTTGTAAATGCTAGTAAAATCCACCATTTTAGTTGCCACTCTGCATCAGAAAGGAAGATCTATAGTCTCATGCAGAATATTAAGGGAGTGAATCAGTTAATTAATGAAGGCTCCTCTCTTATTCCTCGCCATTGGAAATGTGCATGCCACCTGCTGGGTGCATGCAGTGTGCTGACAGTTTAGAACTGCAAAGTGCCAGTGAGGTCCTGTCACTGATTTCCCTGCATATCTTTGCAGCAGGACGAATATGTGTCAAGATCCCCCCCCCCGAAGGAAAGCACTCAATCCTCAGAATTGGAAAGCAACACTATTGTCAGACTCACGGCACCGTATTATTACATTTGATTGTTATTTTGAAACAGTTGCTGCGGTTTAAGGGATTAGTGAACTGCAAACAGTCATTTCTTCATTTTGCGGTAAAGCTTCCAAAAGCATTATTCTCAGAGAGCCGCAGAGGTTTGCTCCAATGATGGGGCCCTTATCCCTAATCCGAGAACAGGATCCATATGCTGGCCTGAATAATGTGACCACTTTATTTCCAAGTTGCCTCGTAATACCCGTTGGCACAAAGATTTTAACCCCCTCTGCAAACGGTGTCTACTATCTACAAGATGCCACTGCAGCAATTCACCAAAGATTCTTAGGCAGCACCTTCCATAGAATCCCTACAGTGCAGAAGGAGGCCGTTCGGCCCATCGAGTCTGCACTGACCACAATCCCACCCGGGCCCTATTCCCACAACCCCATCCTAGCTAGTCCTCCTGACACTAAGGGGCAATTTAGCATGGCCAATCCACCTAACCCGCACATCTTTGGACTGTGGGAGGAAACCAGAGCACCCGGAGGAAACCCACCCTGACATGGGGAGAATGTGCAAACTCCACACAATTCCAATGTGGAATTGAACCTAGATCCCTGGTGCTGTAAGGCAGCAGTGCTAACCACTGTGCCACCATGCCGCACCGTTCCAAAACCACAACCACTTCCATCCAGAAGGACAAGGGCAGCAGATACATGGGAACACCACTACTTGCAAGTTCCTCTCCAATCCATTCACCATCCTGACTTGGAAATATATTGCCGTTCCTTCGCAGTCGCTGGGACAAAATTCTGGATATCCCTCCCTAATGGACTGCAGCACTTCGAGGTAGCTCACCACCACTTTCTCAAAGCAACTCGGGATAGGCAATAAAAGCTGGCCCGCCATTAACACCCATGCCCCATGAATGAAAAAAAGCACCCAGCTAAGGCAGGGTCAAGGGTTGAAATGCAGGATCGAACCATCCCCTAACCTCATCCCATTCCTGCCCCTTTACATTTTAACATACAGAAATCAGGTTACTAATGAGGTCCCTGCATTAAAATGTCCCTGGCCAACCAATTTAATGGGATGATCACAGCCTGATGCCACAATTGGCAGCACAGCTTCAGTTTAATTGGAAGCTAGGACAAGGCCCACGCTATCGTCTGCCTGGTAGTAAATCCAAGGTGTGCTGCCGACTGCCGTACGTAATTACAAAAGATCTGCTCTTTTAGCATTCCTTGCGGCCCAGGAATGCTCCCTCCCTCCCTCCAGGTTTCACAAGGAAGCCTTTGGCCTCCTTCAGATCCACTCTCTACCTGGTCTCTTCTTCTCTCCCACCCCCAGGCCTGATCTCCAGTGGGGTGGGAAGTAGCCCCATCAATATTCTGCTAAAATGGGCAGGGCCTCCACCTCTCTGGCTTTGCCAGGTTTTTTTTGCCAATTATGGCCTTCCACCATAACGTCACCAGCTCCCCATTATTACTGGGGTCAGTGTGCGGAATTTTAACTTCCAAGAAGGCACCAAGTTTGCGTATGAGCAGGAGATTAAATTCCCAATAAATGGTGGTGGGTTGGAAACCTAACAGAATCATAGAATCTACAGCACGGATATAGGCCCTTCAGCCCAAACTGGTCCATGCCGACCAAAATGCCCATCTAAGCTAACCCCATTTGCCTGCATTTGGCCCATATCCCTCTAAACCTTTCCTATCCATGTATCTATCCAAATGCCGTTATAATGCTGTCAATATCCCTGCCTCAACCACTTCCTCCATCAGCTCATTCCACACATGTACCACCCTCTCTGTAAAAAAGTTGCTCCTCAGGTTCCCATTAATTCGTTCCCCTCTTAACTTAAATCTATGCCCTCTAGTTCTCGATTCCCCAACCCTGGGAAAAAGGCTGAGTCCATTCACCCTATCCATGCCCCTCATGATCTTATAAACCTCTATAAGATCACCCTTCAGTCTCCTACGCTCCAAAAAAAAATCCTAGCCTGTCCAACCTCTCCCTATAACTCAGTCCTTTGAGTCTTGGTAACATCCTTGAAATCTCTTCTGCACTCTCTCCAGTTTAATAACATCTTTCCTATAGCATGGTGACAAAAACTGAACACAATACTCCAGGTGGGGCCTCACCAATGTCCTGTACATAATCCCTTCCACTTCTGGAGGCAGGCAAATGAGCCTCACACAGCTGTCGGGTCAATCATTTAAATACTTCAGTAATTAATTGCGGATTTAACCCAGGATTCTGATTAACAGCCAAGTGTAAGTTCGCTGACAACTCGTTAGGGTCAACAATGCAAGGACAAGAGCAGGGAGCTATTGATTAATTAAACTGACAGCCTGAAAAGCTTTGATTTAGTGAGACCTCATAGCCATCACCCTGCCTATGCACAGGCTTCTGTTTACACTGCTTACTCTGACAACCATGGACATCTGGTACAGAACAAGAGGAGCAGCCATTCCAATAGCAACAGCACTTGCAGCTGCTTCCTCCTCAGCCGCATGCTGCCCCATAGGGCCACAGAGCCACAGCTTCAAGGAGACAAGACTTAAACATGGGGCTCGACATGCAAAGGATGAGCTTCCTCTCTACATATCAGGAGGCTCAGGCCCTCATTGCAGACAAAGAATCATAGAATCCTACAGTGCAGAAGGAGGCCATTCAGCCCATCGGGTGTGAACCAAGTGCAATCCCATCCAGGCCCTATCCCCATTACCCCATGCATTTATCCCAGCTAGTCCCCCTGACACTAAAGGGCAATTTAGCATGGCCAAACCACCAAACCCGCACATCTTTGGAGTGTGGGAGAAAACCGGAGCACCCTGAGGAAACCCACACAGACACGGGGAGAATGTGCAAACTCCACTCGGACAGTGACCCGAGCCGGGAATTGAACCCGGGTCCCTGGTGCTGTGAGGCAGCAGTGCTAACCACTGTGCTACCGTGCCCCCTGGCATCTGCAGTCACCTTGAGCAAGACCTTCCTTCCCTGTGGAGCAGCATGGCCACCCATTGCCAGTGGTCATCAAGATGTCTGTCACTGCACACCCACCTTGATTTTCTGCCCCTCTCCTTGCAGTACTGAGCCCTCTTCCCCTACGAGGAGAGAAATCAGAGAGTGGATTGTGAGAACTGAGTTGTGTGACGAGGAGGGAAGGACAGCATTTGTCGAGGATGATTGAAAGGTGTGGGCGTGTCTCTGACACAAAGACCAAGCTGAGTGTGGGTGCTGGCTGTTTAGATGGGGAGGTGTGGAGGTGCCTGCTGAGAGAGGAATGAGTGGAGACATGTTGTGTGGGAGAATGCTGGGAAAGTCAGAGTGGGGCTGAGCACCTAAATGAATTATAAGCTGCTCACCTTTTCGACCCTCCTGAGGTCCTGAACCTCCTCAGGACACTGTCTCCTGGTGCAAGGGCTCACATTCCTGCTGCCCACTCCAACTTGGCCACTTCTATCCACTCCTGCTCGCTTTAGATCATAAAAATCCTGCAGTGCAGAAGGAGGCCATTCGGCCCATTGAGCCTGCACCCACATCAATCTCACCCAGGTCCTATCTCTGTGACCCCACGTATTTACTGCCAGTCCCCCAGACACAAAGGGGCAATTTACCATGACCGATCAACCTAACCCGCACATCTTTGGACTGTGGGAGGAAACTGGAGCACCCGGAGGAAACCCACGCAGTCACAATGTGCAAACTCCACACAGTCACCCGAAGCCGGAATTGAACCCGGGCCCCTGGCGCTGTGAGGCAGCAGTGCTGACAACTGTGCCACCCATGCCGTCCTTAAGATAGGCTGGCCCCTTCCTGCTATCCATGGGAAACATCAGTTCACTCCAGTCCCTCAGATTGTTCAGCAGGACCTCCAGGGGAAAGTCACAGACCTGGGGGACAGCCTTCCCACATTTCCTTTCCATTCCTGTGCTTGCTGGAGCCTCAAGAATCAATGCAAAGTTCAGCCATTCTGACTCCTGTTGCTTCAACCAGAAATTCTTCCTTTGAGAGATGAGAGTCATTATCAGCCCCATACTTTGTGACTGGCCAGGAACCCCAGCTGTGGGCTGTTAATGCTGTGGCTGAGCTATAGAACTACAGCAGAGCAAGGTCCAGCAATAATTGGGTTCTCTATCCTTTGCTAGCCATGCACCCCGCTGCTGTGTACTGCTCTATTTTATTAACATTCCTTTCACAGACTCAAATACTTTGGGCTAATGTATCCGGGGAACTGGATTTTCATGGATTAGCAGAATGGGCAGATTGAAGAGTCAATATGTCTCACAAAATTGTAAATGCTTTTAGAACATGTTCATGGTTAATCTCCATATTTATGATGTTGCTACACAGGACAACCAGAGTTGCTCTTCCATCTTGAGGACTGTCAAAACAATCACCTCAAAAACTCAGATGGAGAGGCAGTGGGGAGGAGACAGTTATATGTTCCCTGAGACTGAATCAGGATAAATTCTTCAAAATCTTGTTCCCATTGCTCTCTCTCTCTTTCTCTCTCACTGCAAGCAGCTGATTGGCATGGCAACGACAGGCCTCATTTTTTGTAATATGGAAAGCATCTAAAGCACTCTCTGACCTGTTTAATAGGGCCAAAGTTCCGATGGTTCAGTCAATACTCAGCAGGCAATGCTGCAGCAGGCAAGCACCTCAGTAAACATAAGTACCACTGCAGCTCCCCCCTCCAAGGTCCGACTCTGGGGTCTATCCACAATTCAAGTCACTCAGTAAAACTCACCGTTGCATTCTGTGAATGTATTTGTCAATGTATCTTTACCTCGAATAATTGTATTAACAAGAAATTAAAATGACAAGGACTATTCAGTGTAAAGAGTTTACAATACCACTTCACTGCTATAGATGATAATTCTCAGATAATTTCTCACAGCTAAAGACTGGATGGAAATCATTATAAAATGCAACAAAAACAGGAAATGCTGGAAAACCTCAGCAGGTCTGACAGCATCTGTGGAGGGAGAATAGAGCCAACGTTTTGAGTCTGGATGACCCTTCATCAGAGCTAAGAGCAAGGAAAATCGGAAGAGATTTATATTATGAAGGTTATGGGGAAGGGGGGGGGGGGAGTGGGCGGAGTGGGGGGGGGGTCTGTAACTTGACAAAGGGCATGTAAATGAGGATGATGAAAGCTGAGAAAGGTGCAAAAAATGTCCATGAAGTGATCGGAATGTGTGAATGGCAGAACAAAGGTATAGATAGTTACGGCAGTCGACCTGAAGCAGGAGGGGGAGTGGGGGTGGGGGTTGGGGGGGGGGGGGGTGGTGCAAGATGGAGAGCAGGAATGGAGAAGTGGAAAAATGGCTTCGGGGCAACTACCTTAACCATCTGTACCTCTGTTCTGCCATTCACACATTCTGATCATTTAATGGACACTTTTAGCACCTTTCTTAGCCTTCTGTATCCTCATTTATATTCCCTTTGTCCAATTACCCCTCCCCCCCATGCCCCACGCACCCCCCCACCCCCTCCCCCCCTCCCCCCACGGTATAAATTTCTTCTGATCTTCTTGGCTCTTAGCTCTGATGAAGGGTCATCCAGACTCAAAACGTTGGTTGTAATCTCTCTTCACAGATGCTACCGATCAGGCCCCAGAAGAATGTGAAGACTAGGGGATTTTCACAGTAACTTCATTGCAGTGTTAATGTAAGACTGCTTGTGACACTAATAAATAAACTTTAAACTTTAAACTGTCAGACCTGCTGAGATTTTCCAGCATTTTCTGTTTTTGTTTCAGATTCCAGCATCCGCAGTATTTTGCTATAATCAGTATAAAGTGCAATTGGGTTGTTTTGGCATCGGATTGGAAACAGTATCACTGGCCGTACATCTACAAATGTTTATCGTTGAAGTACCACAACACCAGGTTAAAGTCCAACAGGTTTATTTGGTAGCAAATACCATAAGCTTTCGGAGCGCTGCTCCTTCGTCAGATGGAGTGGAAATGTGCTCTCAAACAGTGCACAGAATGCACAGTGCACTGTTTGAGAGCACATTTCCACTCCAACTGACGAAGGAGCAGCGCTCCAAAAGCTTATGGTATTTGCTACCAAATAAACCTGTTGGACTTTAACCTGGTGTTGTGAGACTTCTTACTGTGTTCACCCCAGTCCAACGCCGGCATCTCCACATTATCGTTGAATTAACCAGTGGAGCTTAGGAGTACAGCAGGAAAAACCTGCACTCATAGAACATCTTCAACAGAGTGAAGTGTCTCAGATTGCTTCACAGAACCATTAACAGTTGAGGTTTGACTGCCATCTATATTGATATGAGCACAGATACCAAATGCTAGATCAAAAATATGGGCCAGAATTTTCCACCCATTCACGCCCTATCACCACTGCACATGAGGTTGGAAAATTGGGCGCTCAGCCAAATCTCTGTTCACAGAAGTGGGACCAGAAAATCCCGCCAATATGAACGGCTGGAAAATTCTGGCCATGAGATATAAAGAGCATCTGAAACCAGGAGATTGAGAGTTGGCATGGATTAAGGAGGGGATTTCAGCTTTAGGGTCTAAGCAGCTAGAGTCACAAAAAGTCACACATATTAGAGGTGCAGAGTGTGTTAGAATTAGAGGAACACAGAATTCTCGGAGGTTTGTAGGGCTGGAGGAGATTTCAGATAATGGGAGGGCGAAGACCACTTAGAGATTTGAAAACAAGGAGAAGTATTTTTAATCTGAGGCAACACAGGACCAGCCAACAAAAGCAAAAAGATGCTGGAAACTCTCAGCAGGTCTGGCAGCATCTGTGGAGAGAGAATAGAGCCAACGTTTCGAGTCTGGCTGACCCTTCATCAGAGCTGAGAGCAAAGAATATCAGACAAGGTTTATACAGGACCGATCAATCGATGTCAGTGAGTGCGGAGTTGATGCGTGTACAGGACTCGGTGCGATTTGGGATATAGATAACAGAGTTTTTGATAATTAGAGTTTTACGAGGCTGGAGGATGTGAGCCTGGCCAGGATAGCATTGGAGTAGTCGAGTCTGGAGGTAACTGAGAGAACTCAACTGAGAAAAAAGTCGACCACAAAAGAATAGAGAAAATAACGGGCACTGAAGTATTTTGTCAACTCAGGAAGGAATCAGCAGAGAAAGAAATTATTTTCTTCACGGGGAAATTATGCAGTGGAAAAATAAGGAAGAAAACTTCTTGAGAAAGAGGAGGAAGCAAATAAAAATTAAATTAGGGACTGACTAGAATCATAGAATCCTTATAGTGCAGAAAGAGGCCATTCAGCCCATCGAGTCTGCACCAACTCTCTGAAAGAACATCTTACCCAGGCCCATCACCCCGCCTTATTAATGAAATCCCCCATGTTTACCGTGACTAATCCACTTAAGCTACACATCTTGGGACACTAAGGGGCAATTTAGCATGGCCAATCCACTTTACCTACACATCTCTGGACACAAAGGGACAATTTAGCATAGCCAATCCACCTAATCTGCAAATACCTAACATCTTTGCACTGTGGGAGGAAACTTTAGCACCTGGAGGACACCCACGCTGACACAGAGAGAATGTACAAATTCCATACAGTCACCCAAGGCTGGAATCGAAGCTGTGTCCCTGCGCTGTGAGGCAGCAGTGCTAACTAGCTTGAGTGGATGGCTGTTGCATGCATTGACAATTACGGGTAGTTAGATGCTAGTTAACAGATAAAGGGAATATTTGAGTTGCACACTGGGGCCTTATATCGTACATTGTGACTGAAGCCAGGGCAACTTTCACAACCACGTCTTATTTTCATTGACATTTTTTGAACCTAATGTCCCATATCTTCAACCTATTTTCTCGTAATCGTAAAGCCCGGACTGTCTAATCGATGGAGAGAATAAGTAACTGAATTCCAGGCACATGTTTCAACATTCAGAAACGGACTGGTATTATTTTCCCTAAGTCGACTGGAAATATAGCAGAGCACATTGCGCTGGCATTGCTACACAAGTGTGCAACGAATGTACCAGTGCTGCCAATAAGTACATTTAACAAATGCAATTATGACTCTTAAAATATCCTCTCCCTGGATTTTTGAGTCATTTTTACCTGACAACCAAATGCAAAATGGACAAAGCTATTCAGAAATTGGGATGTTCATCCAGTTCCAAGGTGTCCTTTAGGAAAGGAAATCTGCCGTCCTTATCTAGTCTGGCCTACATGTGACTCCAGGCCCACAGCAACGTGGTTGACTCTTAACTGCCCTCAGAGTTGGCCTAGCAAACCACTCAGGTCAAGGACAAGAAGAGATGGGCAACAAATGTTGATTTTGTTAGTGATGTCCACTTCCAATGAAGGAATAAAATAAAAATAATTCCACCATCCTTCTAATATTTCACCCTCAAAATGAAGTTGAAGCATCATCTGCAGAATTAGCTAGCAGCCACGCTGGTATGGCATTGTTTCTTGTACTTAATAACATAAAATAAAGTCTCCAACGTGGTGAGGGACAAGGAACAACTTCAAAGAGCCTACTGGAAGATTAACATTTGGAGGCAAGTTTTGAATCTTTGCTTTTCCCCCACTATTACTTTGGTTGTCAACCACCTTTTGGAAACTTGTGCAGTCACTGCTGTATTCCAGCCACAACCAGAACATAACACAATAGAGAATCCCACTTTGCTGTGTTTCTCGGAGAAGGAGAAGTCAGTGGAAGGAATTCCAGATAGGTCTTATTGTAGCAGAGACATTTGGCAGCCATCCACAGTTACCTCCATACCACAATCTACAGGCAGAACTCCAGTGTCTGTGGAGATCTACATGAGATACACTGGCCAATCTTCAAGCTGATCTTGCACTGACATTGCACTGTCATCAGCAGTCAAAGTCACAAATACTCTTATGCTTTAGGAACTCTTCATTGAGAGCAGCCGCAACAACAATTAAGCTGCTATGCATTGATCTATAAAGCAGGTGAATGACACCTTGTCTGCTTAAGCGAGCAATTTAGTTTACCTTCTCAGAGAAAACCAATATGCGTATGGAATTTACCAGAATGGCAGGATTTCAAACATTCCAATGGGTCAAGGTAGTCCCTTCCACAATGTCACTACCTTTATGAAAAAGAATGAATTTCATGCTTTGTCCATTCAGTGGCCATTATGTAATCAGCACCCCTCTGAATCCTTCCCCCCTTCACATCGCTCTGACCCCATCCCATCTTCCAACCCTACCTCTTGCATCACGTTCATGATACTCATAGTAAGAAGTCTCACAACATCAGGTTAAAGGTTTATTTGGAATCACGAGCTTTTGGAGCGCTGTTGCTTCATGATGAAGGAGCAGCACTCCGAAAGCTTGTGATTCCAAATCAACCAGTTGGACTTTAACCTGGTGTTGTGAGATTTCTTACTGTGCCCACCCGAGTCCAACGCCGGCATCTCCATATCGCGATACTCATAGACCTTCCTTCAATGCTTGATCCTTCATTCCGAAGTTAACTCTCAGTTCATCGATATTGTGAGTAGGTTTTGGGAATAATGTATCACTCCCAAGTTGAGTTGCTTAAGTGGATGAAAAACAAAAGGTGGATTTAGCCATTTTATCTCAGGTGTATCTAGGGTAAACCCACTAGCTTGTTTTCCAGGGTTCCTAATATTACAACAACGCATTAAAAACTCCATCTTTCTTAGTGTTTCTAAACCCTTCCCTCTAAACCATATCTTAGGCATGGTGTCTGGATATAGTTTGGAATGTGAAACAAAAACAGAAAAATACTGGAAAATCTCAGCAGGACGACAGCATCTGTGGAGAGAGAATAGAGCCAACATTTCGAGTCTAGATGACCCTTTGTCAGAACTCTGTGGAAATCTACATGAGATACACAGAGCTCTGACGAAGGGTCATCTAGACTCAAAACATTGGCTCTATTCTCGCTCCACAGCTGCTGTCAGATCTGCTGAGATTTTCCAGTATTTTTCTGTTTTGTTTCAAATTCCAGCATCCGCAGTATTTTGCGTTTGTCATAGTTTGGAATGTGTTTGTTTTCTATATCTTCCAGTAATGTGTCCACCTGATCTACTGCAGTTCCCGTAGATGTAGCTGTTTCTCTCCCAGCTTCATGTTTTACCCAAATTTGTTTGCAGTGTTTATAATTTTGTTTGTGAAAGACTATTTTATTTTCAGTAGTTAAGAGATTTTGACCTTTGTCTTGCAACGTTTCTCCCTCACCCTCATTATCAACCAGCAATACTGTTTGTAATTACCTGCTTGTTGCCTCATTATGTTCTATCATGGTTTCTATATCTACCCTATTCCAAATCACAGTGCCCGTGCTAGCACCAATTCTTAACCATTGCCAAACACTTTTCTCTTTTCTCTGGTTTCCCCGAGCATCTTTTGTTATGTTTACATTCGCAAATCCTTCTAAATCTGACTGTTCTCCCCATCCACTTTGAGCATGCTTCTTATTCATGAAATCTTTTTTTATATTTTTGCCACTAGCTGATCATGAGATACCTGACATTCATGTGTACACAAGCCTTTGGGAAGAGGAATACCTTTGAATCGTAAGAGGACATGTAGAATTTCACAGGCTGTGTTATTATACAGTTTGTATGCTCTTAACCACAAACCCACTAGTTGGTCCTTCATCCATTTTATAGCGCTCAAGTTTGATTTCTTTCTTCCTTTTGTTTTTCAAAAAGCCAGATTACGCCAAGGGTAGGATTATAAGTTCTGAGCAAGGTGAAATTAAAATCTAGAGAGAAGGCAGAGGGAATGTTTTCATGATGTTTTTCCATGTTTGTGTAGCATTGCACTGTTTCCTGATGCTTTTTACTTAGTTTAGGCCAGTTTTGTGATTTAACATCTTTACTGATGTAAGGAATTAGCATTTTCACAGAATCACAGAATGCTACAGTACAGCAGAGGCCTTTCAGCCCTTCGGCCCACCGAGTCTGCACCGACACATCAAAGGCCCTGACCTGCCCACCTAATCCCACTTCCCAGCACTTGGCCCATGGCCTTGAATGTTATGGCGTGCCAAGTATTTACTCATCCAGGTACTTTTTAAAGGATGTGAGGCATCCCGCCTCCACCACCCTCCCAGGGAGTGCATTCCAGACCATCACCACCCTCTGGGTAAAAACATTTTCCTCAAATCCCCCCTAACCCTCCCACCCTCACTTTTGACCTGTGTCCTCTCGTAACTGACCCTTCAACAAAGGGGAACAGCTGCTCACTATCCACCCTGTCCATGCCCCTCATAATCTTGAACACCTCAATCAGGTCGCCCCTCAGTCTTCTCCAGAGAAAACGACCCAAGCCTATCCAACCTCTCTTCACAACTTAAATGTTCCATCCCAGGCACCTAATGTGAATGTAGCTGATATCATGGGGGAGGGGCAGGGAGGGGAGGGGGGGGGGGGGGAGGGAGGTGGTGCTGGGATTTACTGGCTCTGTTCTCCATTAGTGGGAATTTGATTTCTGATTCACCCACTCCGCCCCGCTGGCCCTGTTCAGGTTCCTGACCAGAGAGGGTGGGAACCTGATGACAAAGCAAAAGTGCTGGTTTAAATGTCACTTGCAGTCTTTAAGCCCAATTCAATGCCCTCCCTGCCGCTTACCCGCCTTCCCAGCGGGAACAGCACCAGGTGGGCTTTGGAGCATGACCAACGTGGAGCTGGCACTTTGGACCCTGAGGGAGGTTCAGGAGGTAAGTGCAGTGCCCATGTGCCCCACTGACACCAACAGGCAGAGGGACGGTCCCCCATGGATCCCCCAGGGTTGGGTGGGATCAGGCTGGGGGGCAAAGGAATGCTCTTGGCTCTCTACCCCGGGATGGGGTCTTAGTGGCTAGACTGCCCCTTCTAGCCTTCGCAGACCTGAAGATTACCCCTGGCATAGTGAGTTCAGGCATCTCTCTAATCAAAGTCTTCATTCCGGTCGATGTAACATGAAACATTTGAAGTGGCCAGGTCACTTTAATCTCCATGCCTCCTTGATCCTTGGCAGGCTTCCAAATCACAGCAGCACTCCATACTGCAGAAGGGATTCTACTTTCTCTATGCAAGAAGCTGCAGGTTTGGGAAGACCCCTTTCAAGTCCTTTGATTGACAGAAGTCACTTTCACTGGAGGGGAAGGGGAGGGGATTGGGTTTCCTTCTCCACAGTTGCTCACTTCGCCCCATTTTTTTTAACACTGCTGCTGAAACCTTGCCACCATTCACACCGGTTGGATTTTCCCATTCTGCTGCAGCGAACAGAGATTTAGTAGGCCACCAAATTCTCCAACCTCGCTGCAGTGACCTGAACAGCCGGTAAGACCACGCCCATCATTTACTTCTATTCTCAGAGTCTTTCTAGAAAGCACAAATGCTTTGAAATCCTTTGAATAAATTGCTTTCATTTAATTTCATAGTGGAGCCTAACAAGACATTGATTGACAGCTTAATGGTTTTTGCAAGGAATGCAGTGTTGATCTTTCACTTCACAGTTCAATGTCTCTGAATTACCTTCCATTGTTCCTAACCGCAAGGTTAACACAGAAGAGGAACTGAGAACACTTAGCTGCTTCTGAAGTTGCCTGCAGCTGTGAATCTAAACTATTGGCTTCAAAATGGAAGGAAAAGATTCCCTCCAGGATCCTGGCCCGCCCCAACCTGGTTGTAATTTTATGCTGAGGCGGACAAGGCCTTGAATGGGAAGCCAACCCTTGATCCAGTTAAGCCAATCAGTGGTCTGTTAATGGTCACATAATGATGTTTTCTTGCCCAGGCTCAATTTTTAGGTCAGTGGGCAAATTGTTCGACTGTGGAGGAAATCCAAAATTGAATAAAGGTCAATCTTGGGTGAGAAGTGAAGGTCGGGGGGCTGGGGGTGGAGGAGGGGGGGATGTGGAGGGGGCTCCATCAGAAGTCTCTTTCTGACTGGGATTGCCTTGGGGACTGGAGCCCTCTGACCCTCACTCCATCCCCCGGCCTATCTCCCAAGGCACCGATCTCCCCCTTCATAATCCCTGGGGCCTTTCCCTCCCCCTGCCATCCATGACCCCTGACACTTACCTTTCCACTCGTTCCCAGCTCTGAGTTCCATGCAGTTAGCTGCAGTTCCTCTTCCAGCCACTGCAGTGCTGTTCCTGGACTGGCAGGACAGCTGATGGCCAATCTGAATGGCTGCAGCTCCCCGAGGTGGGACCTCTTCCCAGTAATGGGCGCAAGTTCTGCCCTCTGCCTTAGAGCATGAAATATCATTGGGCTTGCTGGAGTTGACAGGGATGTTTTCCCCACTGACCATTCAGATGGTGGGGGCTGAGCCCCTGCCATCTTGAAAATTCTGGCCATTGTATCTTGGAGGGCGACATTATTTCCAGAGCTCCCAACCCTCTTCAGAAAATGTTGATCCTTGAGGAGAATTTCAGGCAGGCCCTGGATATCAGGATGTGGAGCATCAAGGTACACTTGATGTGGCGTGGTGGCATAGTAATTAGCACTGCTGTCTCACAGCGCTAGAGGCCTGGGTTCAATTCCCAGCTTGGGTCATTGTCTGTGCAGAGTTTGCACATTGTCCCCGTGTCTGCATGGGTTTCCTCCCGGTGCTCTGGTTTCCTCCCACAGTCCAAAGATGTGCAGGTTAGGAGGATTGGGCCACGGTAAATTGACCCTTAGTGTCAGGGGGACGAGTTAGGGGAAATGCATGGGGTTATGGGGAAAGGGCCTGCTTGGGATTATGGTCAGTGCAGATTCGATGGGCTGAATGGCACCCTTCACTGTATGATTCTATGACCTCTGTAAAGTGCAGTACTTACTCTTTTACAATGTTTAACTAATTAATGTAATACACTTCCATCTTGACTTCTGTCTTCCTTCTTCTTCACAACCTGTACTGAGTATAAACTGGACTCAACTTGTCCAGAGGAAATGGTATTCTTACTGCAGTAAGTGCCGTGATTTGATTTTCAACTTTGTATTCATGGGGTTGCTATAGAGGAAATGAATAGATTTAGTAAAAGTCACCTCTGACTTAGTGTAAGAGCACATGCGAGTTAAATGCTTATACACCAATGAACCTTACACACCCTAAGGACCTGAATCAACAGAATTTTCCAGCAAGGTCCAAGTTGTTTACTGTTCGAAGGACAGGCATTGAGTCGGAGCGGATTAAGCGCAATCTCTACCCAGGTGGAGATAACAAGCCCTGCTCCTGGTGAAAGATTTAATGCAGATTTACATGTGGACAAGATTGGAATTTAAACAATATTCTGTGTATGTGGCTAACAGTGTTTAAATATAGTGGAAATCTGTGACTTGATTGAGTGGTGTAGTAGAGGAGAGTGGTGTTTCTATGGTCGCACTGAGATAATGTTCTCCCTACAGAGTGCTGTTTGAGGGGTCCCTCTGAAATGGTGCTCCCCCTGCATGCTTGGATCTTGAATGAACAATCTTGACCTGTACCTGAGTCTCCTGTGAATAGTTCGTAGAACTTCACCACAACAATTTGACATAGTGGGCAGAATACTCATATTGGGTCATCAGAATGGGTCTGCAAATAGGATGAGTATATTTTATTTACCACCTGTTGTGGGGCTGTTGGTGATCAATTGCTCACAGACTTTGTTCCCTTCAAGTGACCAGGCAAATAATTTCAGAGTTTTAAAATCGGCCTTTTATTTATGAGCTATAGCAAGGGCTCTCGCATGCCAGCTGGTGGCACAATCCAGAGCACCAGATACAGAGTTACACAAACAGATATACTTCCAGATTCTATTACCAGTAATTAGCATATACCAATCAGAGATGTATTCCACTTAGGAAGGAAACTAGAACTAGAGGGCACAGCCTCAAAATAAAGGGGGGTCAGTTTAGGACAGAGTTGAGGAGGAACTTCTTCTCTCAGAGGGTGGTGAATCTCTGGAATTCTCTGCCTACTGAAGTGGTGCAGGCTACCTCGTTGAATATGTTTAAATCACGGATAGATGGATTCCTGATCGGTAAGGGAATTAGGGGTTATAGGGATCAGGCTGGTAAGTGGAACTGATCCACTTCAGATCAGCCATGATCTTATTGAATGGCGGGGCAGGCTCGAGGGGCTAGGTGGCCTACTCCTGCTCCTATTTCTTATGTTCTTATGTTCTTGTATTTGTATAGAAGTTATTTATGTCCACTCACAGCTATTGATTAGGTTTACATCATGTGCACATCTACAAGATTATAATATCATCAAGCAAGGGTACTTTTCTTTACCAGCTCTCACCCTTTGAACACGTGTATGATAGCTGTATGTCTGACCAATGGTATATCAACTCCCATGTCCTCCTATGTCCATTGTTCCTTGTTATAACAGATACTGACAAGCTGAAGCTGCACATGAAGTCTTATGTGTAGTTTTATGGTCCTTGATGCTTATCTGGATCTGCTGTAGTCAAGACCTGTGGTTTTCTTATAGCTTTACTTGTATGACTGAGTCTCGCAGACTGCTGCTTATGTGATTTATAAGCTCATGTTTTTATTAACCCTTTCACTACCCACAGTTGGCGCAGCAAGCCTGATTTCTGGTGCTGGTAAGATCAGGTGCGAACCTAATTTTTTGTCTCTCTTGCACTCTTACCGGCTCGCCCCGCCCATCAGCCGGCGGGACGAGAAGGTAAGATCAACCGCCCCCCCCCCAAAGTTTTTTCTTTCTGTGTTAAACCCACAACCCCTAATATAGTTAGGGCATTATACACGCCAACAAGGGGATAGCATGCCCCCAGGATAAAAGGAACATAGTATCATGAACTGGGGAGCCAAGGTCTCCATCTTAAGGTTTATAGCAGAACAACAGTCTTAGATTGCAGTTAAACATGTGGGGTAGTTATTAAGCAAAGAAAGGAATCACAATGGCTTTGGTATTTGCTAGAATGTGATTGGTAGAGATTGACAAAGGAGTCAGGAGCATCAGGAATGAATGATATCCTGGGAATTGTAGAAGAATAGAAGAATGTGATGGATATTACAAGTGCATCATTGACAGGCTTTCCAAAAGGGTTCAGAAAGGAAACAGTTCGGATGATTTTACCATTTTTTTCAAGGTGCTGAGCAGACTTGAAACTGGGAGAGTTTCAGATCTGTCTTTTGGGCGTGTTTTCAGGCCCCCCCATATGCACTCTGCCTGCAAAACTTTGAGCAAGTCTGTTGCTCGCTGCAGAAGCCTGTGGGCAGGGCTTAACACGCCCAAAAGCCTGCAGAGGGAGATAGTGCGCATGTGCAGGCCTTTGATGCTGCACATGCGCATTAGCAGTAGCAGGGGTTTGACAGACAAAGAGAGAACTGTCAGGCACCTGTTAGTGCAGGTTGCCTGAAGCAGCTCACCCCCCTGCCGCAATTGCAGGGGCCCACGCCCTGAGATGTAGCCCCCGCCAACACCCCCCCCCCATCACCCAGACCAATCGCAGACCCCCTCCCCGCACCGATTGCAGACCCGCCGCCCTCCCCCTACCGATCGTGGACCCACCGCCCTCCCCGCACCGATCCCTGCAGAGTGGCAGCGGGCCCCCTCCACTCATTAGCCTCTTCCCCATATCAGCTTCTCCCCCACATTAGCCCCTCCCCCCACTGGCCCCGACCCCCACTGGTCCCTCTCCCACTGGCCCCAACCTTGGCACTGCCTGGTGGGCATTGTCCAGGTGTCAGGGTGGCAATGCCAGTCTGGCACTTCCCAAAGGGCACCCCCTTGCCCTCAGCTTTCCCGGGGGGCCTCAATGGCCTCTGGTTCCACCAGCGAGGCCAAGTTTACTGCTCCCCATTCATGGGGAGCATGACTATTCCTTGCTGGAGTGAACCTTTCCCGGCGAGGTCATAAAAGGGGGGCGGACCCGGGCGATTGAGCGCCGGGCTTGCTAAGCTGACGTAAAACAGCATTATAATAAATTTCCATATATTAACCTGCTCCCGCCCATTTCTGGCACGAAACTGGCCAATCCGGAAATCCGGCACTTATAAAATGGTGCCGGTCACGAAAACCGGCACCAATTGCGCTAAGTACATTACACCCGACTTTACCACTGATCTGTGTCTCAGGTTGTTTGATTGTAGCCAACACGGGGACTGGTCTGCTTCACGGAGATGACACTTTGTGGCTGAATTAACTTCCTCAAAGCCCCTACCGCACTTGGTCTGATATTTCGGGCCAAGTGCGCTAGGGGCTTTGAGGAAGTTAATTCAGTTTTCGGGCGCAACCTGATGGTAAAATTGCCCCCAGTGAGTTGGAGAGAATCCAGATAAGTTGGCCTGCAGTGCACATCTGCATGCCTTAAAGCTGAGCAAAAGGTGCAAGGAGTTCAGGAAACTGGTCGATAAATTGCAAAAGGGAATGGATTGTTGGCAGGACTGCACATCTGTCCTGAACAATCAGTTAGGTTGGGAATGTGAGGCAGGGTGCACTGAGCGAAGAAAAATAAACTACTGCTAGACCAAACACCGGAACTCCTGAAAGTAACACAGACAATCAATATTGATTTGCAGTAAGAAAATATCGGACCAAGTGTGGTGGGGGCTTTGAGGAAGTTAATTCAACCACAAAGTGTCATCTCCGTGAAGCAGACCAGTCCCCGTGTTGGCTACAATCAAACAAACTGAGACACAGATCAGACAACAGCGAGCAGTCGTAATTGCTGTTTCCAAAACCAGGGCAGCTGATACAGTTGAAAGTAGCTCCCGCTCTCCTCCACCTCTCCTATTCAATAAGGCAATGCCAGTGTGAGGGGTTACCAAGACTCCCATGCCATCATTATCCCATCATCCTTACACTGAGTAGTTTGCCCGGTTGAGGCTATACTGTACATTCAGGTTAAGTCAGTGCCGAAGCAAGGTGTTGTTCACAAGCAACAGAGGTTCAAAGAGTTGGAGAGGGAACTAAAAATTCATTTAATTTGAACTGCTGTGAGTTTCTATATATTTTTTCAATTAAAAAATAAGCTGTGTAAGTTTAACATCGTGAAAGCCAGTTTATTCCTAAAACATAAAGATAAGTCTGGAGTTTGGCAGCAATCCAATTTCCAATTTGGGCAAAATTGAAGAAAATAGATCAAAGGAATGTAACAAAGCAAATTTAATGTTGGGGTTTTGTGTGCTTGGGGAAGTTTTTATTTCATTATGTAAAGGGACAGAATTACATGTCAGGTTTTCTCCACACCCCCTGCCCCAACAAAACAACACTATTTCATCAATCTTCAGGATAATGGTGTATATTGAACATTATTGGTTGTGAAATTTCTAAATTTACAGATACGTTTGGACATATAAACCCATTGGGCTCTTGGCCAGAGGCGGAATGGATTGTTTGTGTTTTTTTAAAACAGGAGGTGATGGTTTCCAGCTCCAAATGAAGCCATCAGCTTTGAGAAATAAAACAGAATAAAAGCAGAAACTGGAAATCACCTCTAGACTTTGATTTGATTTGATTTATTATTGTCACATGTATTGGGATACAGTGAAAAGTATTGTTTCTCGCACTATACAGACAAAGCATACAGTTCATAGAGTGCATCAGGGAGAAGGAAAGGAGAAGGTGCAGAATATTGTGTTACAGTCATAGTTAGGGTGCAGAGAAAGATCAATTTCAAATAAGGTAGGTCCATTCAAAAGTCTGATGGTAGCAGGGAAAAAGCTGTTCTTGAGTCGGTTGGTACGTGATCTCAGACTTTTGGATCTTTTTCCTGATGGAAGAAAGTGGAAGAGAGAATGTCTGGGGTACGTGGGATCCTTGATTATGCTGGCTGCTTTTCTGAGGCAGTGGGAAGCATAGTCGGGGGCAATGGATGGGAGGCTGGTTTGCGTGATGGACTGGGCTACGTTCACAACCCTTTGTAGTTCCTTGCGGTCTTGGTCAGAACAGGAGCTGTGATGCCTCAGCTATAGTTGTTTTTCAGTTCCAGGCACTATACGTTGGGAAAGTTATCAATGCCTTAAAAAGGGCAGAGCAGCGATTTATTGGAATAATACCTGTGATGAGTGTCTTAAGTTATTTGAAATGTTGAGCTTGTTCTTTTTGGAAAAGTTATGGTTAAAAAAAGATTTGAAAGTGGTGTTCAAAACAATGAACGATTTCGACAGAGTTGCCATGCAGGTGCAAACATCTAACTATTTAAAATTAAACTGTAATCCTCTTCAAATGAATCCAAATGTAAGGTATAAATTGGCAGCCAAGCAATCACCTGTCATTTCAACTTTAACAGCCTAACAAACTTTCTGGAAAATTCCAAATTGGATTCTAATGGGCAGTGGTCCCTCTTGAATGGATATGCTGAAACAGTGTCCTCCTGTGGAATTTGACAGGGTCAGTAAGCAGGGCTCACAGATTTAACATAATTGGCAAAGAACTAGAGATGACATGAGGGAAGCGGTTTCAGGCAACGTTTTAATCTGGAACGCACTACCTGAAAAGTTGGGGGAAACCGACTTAAGGGTAAAAAGGAATTCGATAAATGCTTGAAGGAAAACTCATACAGGGCCACGGTAAACCTAGCAGGGGAAGAGGAGCAAATTGGACTGCTCTTTCAAAGGGCTGGCAGAGAAACAATGGGCTAAAGGGCCTCCTTCGATGTTGTATCATTCTATGATTGTGGTCATCTGTACCGTGCCATACAATTCAGCCCTGTGAGAAAAGCTGCACAATGCAGCATAATGCCACCTAATGTCCCCAGTACAGGATAGTTCCAGAGAACAGGAGGAATAGGTAGGACCTAGAATGTATCTTTAGCCTGGTGTGAGAATCCATTGCCTACTGTCAAAACCATTCATCAAACTCCCACATAGGAGCCTTTATCTTAATGTGCTCACTTGTATTAACACACCCTATCCTCAGCTAATAGGTCCCCATCTGCACTGCCTTAAATCTTTCACACAACTTTACACATCTCCCATTCATGGCACTGGATGAAATATACTTAAAGATCTTTGCGGGATATGTTGTCTGGGCACACAATCTCAATGAAACCGGGTCATTGCAATGCCATTCTTGTGAGCACCTAACGCATTAATTCAATGTTGTTGTTGTTGGATGTGAGCACATGTTCTTAAACTTAGGTTTGTGCTTCGTCATATTTGGTACATAAGTATCACGAGTGCAGGAGTTGTTGGCTGTTTTATGTACATGATAACCTTTTAGGACTGAGGTTCCATCTAGACAGTTGTATTGTGGAATGGGGTGGCTGTGGATGTGCAGAAGATGAGCAGGAGAGGTTCAATTCTATTTCTTTCCTGCAAGCCAGTATCATCAGTTGTGACCAATATGGCAGCTGGGTCAATATCTCACTATGACAACTGACTAGCGCTCCCAGCAAACTTAACAACATCTTCTGGACCTTGGCTATGTTGAAGAAGTCGTGATGTTATTACGAACTGCAGGAGCTAACTGGTCTTAGTAGATCTCCAAGAAAGCCAAGTTGTTGTACAGCTCAGACTTCCAAACATTACTGGAGCTCATCAATTTGAATGACTTGTCAGCTTAATTCAAAAAGAATCACGCACACTAGTCATACTATGTCTTTGTTTGGATGTGTGGCTAGCTTTCCCCTTAACGACCACAGCCTAAGAGACGACCAACACAGCCGTTCTTGAAACATTTATGTTGAGTTAGTCTTTGTGGCAAAGACACTGAATTAAAATGTTGTTTTATTCACTCCTTGCTAGATTGTGACCAAAGTAAGTGAGCTGCTCACCAAACTTAGTTATGGTTAATTAATTTAAGCTAAAATTAAGATGAGCTCAATTCATGAATGTAAAAGCCAATTTCATAATTTATCATACAATTACAATCATTGTTCAATTAATTAATCTGATTCGGGGGATAAAGTGAAAATTAAATAACAAGTGATAATAATATCTAAGCATTCCAAATTTTTCAGTAATTTAAAACCTGTGAGTTGAATGAAAACATTTGGTGATCGCCCTATGAAATCAAATGATGTCAGAACATAGCAGCTGATTGGTGAGTGACTGGTTATGATTTATATATTTATTTATGCCTGAAGTTTATTTTTAAAGTTGGTTAATAGTGTAATGATTCGAGGTCTGTCAGGGCACCTCAATCCCATGGAATGCACATCCTGTGCCTTGTCAGAACTGCAGGATTGTTTCTGCAGACAATCACACGTACTGGAAGTCTCATTGGCTGTGGGACATTGTGTTCCAGGTTTGAAGTTTGAGCAGCAGTGACGTGACTGCAGTCAATCCACATGCCCCCATCCCACTGCGCTCATTTTTTAGCGGGCCGGGAGAATCCTGCAGCAGCCGATTCGTGGGGTTTGCGTGAGCATTCACGCCCCATTTGCATCTCCCAATGCCGGATTCCCGGCAGCATCTGCTCCACACTGGAAATCCGTGGGGAGTTGCAAAGATCGTTTAAATGGTCATTTTAATATTATTTGAGTATCATTAGCGGGCCCGCGACTGAATTCTCCAGGCCCGCTAGCGTCTCCGACCCCGCCAGGAGTGCTTCACTCCAGCGGGGATTACACTAGCTCCCCACTTTCGGGGAACTAGCGGCCCGACCCTGCTGGAGTGAAGGGGGCAATCAAGGCCCCCCCAGAGGGGTCAGGCAGTGGGTGGGGTAATGCCCCCTGGGGATTGGAACGCTGGCAGTGCCAGCCTGGACCCCCTGGCAGTGCCCAAGGGGCAAAGTGCTAATGCCCAGGGGACACCTTGACACTGTCGATTGGGCATGGGGAACTGCAAAGGAGGCAGGGCATATGCGGGGCCTAGGGGGTGGAGCCTGATGGGGTGGGGCTTGGGGGAAATCGGTTGGGGTGGGGTCCCGCTGCCACTCTGCAGTCAGGATCGGTGGGGGAAGGAGGCTATTGATCAGGGCAGGCTGGGGGAGTGTGGGGTCAGCCCAGGGGGGCAGTCAGCCTGTTTGGGGGTCGGCACTGCGGTGGAGGAGGTCGAGACTGGGGGCAGGTTGGGACTGCTGGGGAAGTTTACTGTGCGGGGTTGGGGCTGGAGATCACGGCGGGCCAGCAGCAGGGTGGTCAGGGCTGGGCTCGGGAATGGTCGGGGGGGCCAGCGATTAGGGCACGGGAGGCAGAGTGCCGGCATTGCGAGGATCGTGGGGCTGGCCAGCGATCGGGAGGCCATCAATGCAGGGCCACTGCACATGCGTGGAATAGGTTCCAGCCCCTGAAATTTAAAGCTATTCACGCTGGTGGCCTCTGTAGTGCACAGAGTGTGGGAGATTCTTCTCTGAACACCCATTGAAAAAACCAGCGTGAATTACTCCAGTTTTCACACAAACTCAACAGTTAGAATTTTCTTGGGAAAATTCCATCCAATGTGTGGGGCCAAAAATCTGATTTGTGATTTGTTGGTCATTTGACAGGAAAAAGAGTCTTGGTAAATTCGGACTGGAGGAAAGTATGTAATGGATCTCCTGAGGGGTATCGAGCCACTGCTTTTTAAATCAATGGCCTAAACTTGGGTGTGCCAGACACAATTTCACTGCATTGCCACTTTCAGTGACCTGTGTACAGGTACACAGGTCACTGAAAGTGGCAATGCAGGTGGAGAAGGTAGTCAAGAAGGCATACGGCATGCTTGCCTTCATCGGCCGGGGTATTGAGTTTAAAATTTGGCAAGTCATGTTGCAGATTTACAGAACCGTAGTTAGGCTGCACTTGGAATATAGTGTTCAATTCTGGTCGCCACACTACCAGAAGGATGTGGAGGCTTTGGAGAGGATACAGAAAAGATTTACCAGGATGTTGCCCGGTATGGAGGGCATTAGCTATGAGGAGAGGTTGGAGAAACTTGTTTTGTTCTCACTGGAGCAACGGAGGTTGAGGGGAGACCTGATAGAAGTCTACAAGATTATGAGAGGCATGGACAGAGTGGATAGTCAGAAGCTTTTTCCCAGGGTGGAAGAGTCAATTACTAGGGGGCATAGGTTTAAGGTGTGAGGGGCAAGGTTTAAAAAAGATGTACGAGGCAGATTTTTTACACAGAGAGTGGTGGGTGCCTGGAACTCGTTGCCGGGGGAGGTAGTGGAAGTGGATACGGTAGTGACTTTTAAGGGGCGTCTTGACAAGTATAAGAATGAGATGGGAATAGAGGGATATGGTCCCCGGAAAGGTAGGGGGTTTTAGTTAAGTTGGGCAGCATGGCCAGTGCAGGCGTGGAGAGCCGAAGGGCCTATTCCTGTGCTGTAATTTTCTTTGTTCTTTGTTCAACATTTGCAGATGATATGAAACTTAGAGGTATTGTGAACCATGAGGAGGCTTGTGATAGGCTTTGTGAGGAAATGGACAGGTTGGTGAATGGGTGGAGAGATAGCTAATGGAATCAAATGCAGAGAAGTGTAAAGGATGCACTTTGTTAAGAAGGAGGAGAGGCAACTTAAGCTGAAGCATAGTACTGTAGCATAGTGATAATGTCACTGAATGGGTAATCCAGAGGCCTGGATTAATACACATGAATTCAAAAACCAACATAGCAGCTGGGAGAATTTAAATTCAATTAATAAAATCAATCTGGAATGAAATGTCAGCTTCATTAGCAATGATGGAAGGACTGGATTGTAATAAAATCCCACCTGGTTCACTATTTGCATTTGTCAGACATGTCTCTGTGGGTGGTATTCTTGCCGCTAATTCAGCAGTTTGGAGGTTCAAGTCCCACTCCTGAAAATTGACCGTACAAAATCTAGGCTGACACTCCAGTGCAGTACTGAGGGAATGCGGTGCTGTTGGAGATGCTCTCTTTCAGATAATGGTTAAACAGAAACCCTATTTGGTCGCAGTTCCGCCCCCACTCTCCTGATCACTGTCCAGTGTCGGGCTGGGGGGGCGGAGGGGGCGGGGGGTGGGGGTAGAGAGTGGTGGATCTCCTCTTCCCGTGCCTGGACAAAGTGGCCATAAACAGGTCCAGGCAGTGGGTAGCTGAGGCGGAGGTGCAGGTGCCCACCAGTATACTTCAGCATTTCCATGACTGATGGATTCTGCGGGGACCAGAATGCATCATAGACACCCCGATTGATACTTTCACTTAATCAGTTCCTTTGAATATTTTGGTTTTAGTCACAATAACATGAAAGTAGCCCTTTTAAAAAGGGTTGATCTTTTGATTATTGGCCTATTGGTCGGTTCACAAAAGAAAATAGGAGTTGGATGATAAACAAGGGAAAAATATTTGCTACAGAGGATTTGTTCTTGCACAGAGCTGAATCGACGTCAGGGCCAAATCACAGGGACCCAGGTTCGATTCCCGGCTTGGGTCACTGTCTGTGCGGAGTCTGAATGTTTTCTCCCTGGGAATTCCGGTTTCCTCCCACAGTCCAAAAGACGCGCTGGCCATGCGAAATTCTCCCTCAGTGTACCCGAACAGGCACTGGAGTGTGGCGACTCGGGGATTTTCACAGCAACTTCATTGCAGTGTTAATGTAAGCCTTACTTGTGACACTAATCAACTTTAAACTTAAAAATTTTAAAATGGCCTCCTTCTGCCCTCCTAATCAATCTATCATTCATACTAAATTGAAACAAAAATGTTTTCATTGTACAGCTCACTTTGGTGATGCAGGCTGACTAAACACGGACCCTATTCCCCCTCCCAATCGAAACGGTAGTACTGTATCATTCGCATAAGTTGAAAGTGCTGCATGTAAAGATGTTTTAAAAAATGCTTTTGTACATTTACTCACAGGTACCGGGTGTGGCTGCTTCTCACTGCAGCCTTGGTGTGATCTTTGACAAGTGGCACTCATAAATCATTCCGGATGAAAGCAATGTTTCTTGGTTTTTCAGGCTAAACTGGACGGAATTGCAAAATTTGATCCCTCGAAACACCCAACAAAAATCTCTCGCAATTAGACATTGGATTTAATCAATGTGGTAAATCGGTGGCCCTGCAAAGCGCTGGGAGAGAGGCTGAAGGTTGCTCTGGGGCTGGGTGGACAGTGGCATTGCTTTGAGTCATGATGTGGAGATGCCGGCGTTGGACTGGGGTAAACACAGTAAGAAGTTTAACAACACCAGGTTAAAGTCCAACAGGTTTATTTGGTAGCAAAAGCCACACAAGCTTTCGGAGCTGCAAGCCCCTTCTTCAGATGAGTGGGCCACTCACCTGAAGAAGGGGCTTGCAGCTCCGAAAACTTGTGTGGCTTTTGCTACCAAATAAACCTGTTGGACTTTAACCTGGTGTTGTTAAACTTCTTATTGCTTTGAGTGACAGTGTAGGAGGCTGCAGACTTCTAAATTGAAACCTGTCAGTCCACATGGGGCTTTTAATGTAAAAAGCTCAGTGCCTTGAGCAGCGGCTGACAGTTTGTGGCAGCTAGCTGGTGGTAAGCTGAGACCATGCCCGGTACTTTATTCTGTGGGGGGGGGGAAGGGGCACTCACTGCTTGGTACCCACTTTTCAATTATTTCACAGATCCCCCTCACCCCAGGAGAACCAGCGGTGTTCGGCTAGGTGCATTTAGAAGGGAGATTATTTTGTCTGAGTGCATGCAAGAAGGGGAGGGAAGAAATGCTTCCAGGGGGTGTAGGCTGGAGAGAAAAGTATAACCTGTAGCACTTCACACAGATCATTGAAAGTACTTAAAGCAGTGGGGGATTCAAGATTCTGGCTTCGGCATGTGTCAGTCTGGACGCACTTTCAGGGTTGACCAGCCCCCGGGTCCTAGTGGTGGCCTGCCTGCTGTTATTTGGCCAAACATGCAAGCAAACATTGACAGCTGATTTTGTCAGCTGTGTTATTCCTGAAAGCGGGAGGGGGGGGGGGGGGGGGGGGGATTCCAGCATCCTAGACCTGGGGCCGAGACTGCCTCTGATTGGCCGGCTTGGTTTGCTTTTATTGTCAACGAGGATCTAATTAAAGTTTAAAGTTTTAAAGTTTATTTATTAAACAACAAACAAAGAACAAAGAACAATACAGCACAGGAACAGGCCCTTCGGCCCTCCAAGCCCGTGCCACTCCCTGGTCCAAACTAGACCATTCTTTTGTATCCCTCCATTCCCACTCCGTTCATGTGGCTATCTAGATAAGTCCTAAACGTTCCCAGCGTGTCCGCCTCCACCACCTTGCCTGGCAGCGTATTCCAGGCCCCCACCACCCTCTGTGTAAAATATGTCCTTCTGATATCTGTGTTAAACCTCCCCCACTTCACCTTGAACCTATGACCCCTCATGAACGTCATCACCGATCTGGGGAAAAGCGTCCCACTGTTCACCCTATCTATGCCTTTCATAATTTTATACACCTCTATTAAGTCTCCCCTCATCCTCCGTCTTTCCAGGGAGAACAACCCCAGTTTACCCAATCTCTCCTCATAACTAAGTCCCTCCAAATCAGGCAACATCCTGGTAAACCTCCTCTGTACTCTCTCCAAAGCCTCCACGTCCTTCTGGTAGTGTGGCAACTAGAACTGGGCGCAGTATTCCAAATGCGGCTGAACCAATGTTCTATACAACTGCAACATCAGACCCCAACTTTTATACTCTATGCCCCGTTCTATAAAGGCAAGCATGCCATATGCCTTCTTCACCACCTTCTCCACCTGTGACGTCACCTTCAAGGATCTGTGGACTTGCACACCCAGGTCCCTCTGCGTATCTACACCCTTTATGGTTCTGCCATTTATCGTATAGCTCCTCCCTACATTATTTCTACCAAAATGCATCACTTCGCATTCATCAGGATTGAACTCCATCTACCATTTCTTTGCCCAAATTTCCAGCCTATCTATATCCTTCTGTAGCTTCTGACAATGCTCCTCACTATCTGCAAGTCCTGCCAATTTTGTGTCGTTCGCAAACTTACTGATCACCCCAGTTACACCTTCTTCCAGATCGTTTATATAAATCACAAGCAGCAGAGGTCCCAATACAGAGCCCTGCGGAACACCACTAGTCACAGGCCTCCAGCCGGAAAAAGACCCTTCCACTACCACCCTCTGTCTTCTGTGACCAAGCCAGTCTCCACCCATCTAGCCACCTCCCCCTTTATCCCATGAGATCCAACCTTTTTCACCAGCCTACCATGAGGGACTTTGTCAAACGATTTACTAAAGTCCATATAGACGACATCCACGGCCCTTCCCTCGTCAACCATTCTGGTCACCTCTTCAAAAAACTCCACCAGGTTAGTGAGGCATGACCTCCCTCTCACAAAACCATGCTGACTATCGTTAATGAGTTTATTCCTTTCTAAATGCGCATACATCCTATCTCTAAGAATCTTCTCCAACAACTTCCCCACCACGGACGTCATGCTCACCGGCCTATAATTACCCGGGTTATCCTTCCTACCCTTCTTAAATAACGGGACCACATTAGCTATCCTCCAAATCCTTATTAATCACAAGTAAGGCTTACATTAACACTGCAATGAAGTTACTGTGAAATTCCTCTAGTCGCCACACTTCGGCGCCTGTTCGGGTCAATGCACCTAACCAGCACGTCTGTCAGAATGTGGGAGGAAACCAGAGCACCTGGAGGAAACCCACGCAGACACGGGGAGAACATGCAAACACCACACGGACAGTGACCCCAGCCGGGTCCCTGGCGCTGTGAGGCAGCAGTGCTAATCACTGTGCCACCGTGCAATTAATATGGAGTAAGATTCCCGCCCCTCTCCACGAAGATGTGTCTGCCTGTATTCACTGGAATTTAGAAGAATGAAAGGGGATCTAATTGAAACGTATAAAATACTGTCAGGGCTGGGCAGACTGGATGCTGGGATATTGTTTCCTCTGGCTGGAAGCTCTAGAACAAGAGGTCACCGTCTAAGGATGTGGGGGGTGGGCCGTTTAGGACTGAAATAAGGAGAAACTGAAATTAGATATAGCCCTTGGGGCTAAAAGGATCAAGGGATATAGGGGGGGGGGGAAGGGGGGGATCAGGATATTGAATTTGATGATCAGCCGCGATCATAACGAATGGTGGAACAGGCTTGAAGGGCCGAATGGCCTCCTCCTGCTTCTCGTTTCCACGTTTCTATGTTTCTTTAGATAGATAATGTGGCAGAAATACACACTTACACACATGTACAGACACATACACATTTTTTCTACATATATATACATACTATATGTATATATGAACATACAGAATAGGAACAGAAGTAGACCACTCAATCACTCAAGCCGGCTCTGCAATTCAATAAGATCATGACTGATCTGTTTCTGTTTTATCTTCCACACTCCTTTTGAGAGTAGGAGGGAGAGTCAGGTACAAGGAATTGGAAGCTGTGGGTCAAATGTTACCACTGTCGATGCACTGAGAGGATGGAAAGAATTTTTCCAGTCCCAGGGAAGCGAGGATGGCCAGGAAAATAGCGGGAGCCATGTTGGGATGGCTCGACAAATCCTTGATGCTGGAAAAATTGCTTAAAGGTGAACTTCCTGCTCAGTAGATGTGAACAGCTAATTTGAATAATCCAGGCACCTATTCGGGGTAATTTAGAGGGCCCATGTATGGCATCTTTCCTGTAGCAGGCTGGGGGAGCCTTTGGAGCCAGAGTGTTCAGAGTTTTCATCCCCCAAAGAGGGAGCCGTGGGAATCAATGGGGAACCCTCCTCCCAAATGTTGTCATTGGGGGGATTTCCTTTGTCTTCCTGCATTTGCCCTATTTCCCTCTGAATTCTTTTATTTAGTTCATACCTCCAGTGGTGCCTCCATGTTGAGATGTCTGACTTACTTCAGCAGTAGCTGACTCTCCTGGGCTCTGTCATTGGACCAATGCCACCAAGTGCCCCATCACCCTCCTTAATTGGAGTGCTGACATGACCAATAAGGAGGCTGCCTCCAGGAACGTCATTCCCCACGTCAGGCCCCCTCCAAGTGTGGGCTTGGGACAGAGGCCGGGCCGTCAGAACGAGCAGGAAATCCTTCCTGACATGTTGCTTAAAAGAAGCGATCCTCAATAATTTGTTGCCTTCCAGCTCTAGCATCTGGCAGTATACCGCTTGACTTCAGGAACCACTTTCTGAAGTACTTTCGATGCTTAATGAGAATGTGCAATTGAAGCATTTTTGTTTCATGTCAGAGTGTAGAAATTCCTTTTATTTAATCACAACATAACAAGGAGTTATAAATACATGGTTCCCCTTCATCATTTTACTGTTGAAATAGAATCCCTACAATGCAGAAGGAGGCCATCGAGCCTGCAGCAACAACAATCCCACCCTATCCTTGTAACCCCACATATTTACCCTGCTAATCCCCCTGAAACTAAGGGGCAATTTAGCATGGTCAATCAGCCTAACCTGCACATCACTGGACTGTAGGAGGAAGCTGGAGCACCCGAAGGAAACCCACGCAGACATGGGGAAGAATGTACAAATTCCACACAGTCACCTGAGGCTGGAATTGAATCCAGGTCCTTGGCGTTGTGAGGCAGCAGTGCTAATCCCTGTGCCACCGTGCCGCATATATTCTTGTCCTTCATGTCCATGTGATCGGATGCATGCTGGCTTGCGTTTCATTGATTCTCAGCATGAAATTGGGCCCACACATTTCTCCCAGTGCATTTATTGATCTACATCCCCCATCGCTTATAGCCGGGACCCTTGTACAGATCTGTTGGCTGTATGCAATGTATAATGGCCATCTCACTGTAAACAAAGTACCTCTCACTGGGGCAACAGTATTTATCCTCTACTTGCTTTCACTGGAGCCATTTGCCTGGGAGAATTTTGAACATCTTAAAAATGTTTCCCAGAAGTTGTCTTGAGCCAGGAGCAAGAGTCTGTGCCTCCATCTCCTCTTCCAGCTCCAGCTCCTGCTCTGACTGCAGGCAATCCAAGCAGATCAATGACAGGTAAAAACATCCTCTTTGAGTGAGCGAGCGAGGGAAGTAGCACCAGCTGCCATCAAACTCCCAGCCGCAGGAATCTGTGGTGCTGACATCAGTCATTGGCTCACTTTTCAGTGAGACTCTGGCCTCCAGCTGCTTCTGCTTGGAATTAATGGAACATTTAAGATGCTACATTTGGTAACTTTAAAATTGATATTCATGTAAATAGTTAAGGGTTTTGACTTTTGGACACAATAATGATGACCTATTATAAAGTGGTGGGACTGCACTGAGTAAAGCTACTCCAGGAAAATTAATCAGTCAATACGGTATTATGCAAACCTTGGGATCAATTTTAACTTTGTAAAAATTCATTTGTGGGACATGGGCATCGCTGGCTGGCCAGCATTTATTGCCCATCCCTAGTTGCCCTTGAGAAGGTGGTGGTGAGTTGCCTTCTTGAATCACTGCAGTCCATGTTCTGTGGGTTGACCCACAATGCCGTTAGGGAGGGAATTCCAGGATTTTGGCCCAGTGACTGTGAAGGAATGGCAATATATTTCCAAGTCAGGATGGTGAGTGGCTTGGAGGGGAATTTGCAGGTGGTGGCATTCCCATTTATCTGCTGCCCTTGTCCTTCTAGGTGGAAATGGTCATGGGTTTGGAAGGTGACGTCTAAGGGTCTTTGGTGAATTGCTGCAGTGCATCTTGTAGATAGTACACACTGCTGCTACTGAGCGTTGGTGGTGGAGGGATTGAATGTTTGTAGATGTGGTACCAATCAAGCAGGGCTGCTTTGTCCTGGATGGTGTCAAGCTTCTTGAATGTTGTTGGAGCTGCACCCATCCAGGCAAGTGGGGAGTGTTCCATCACACTCCTGACTTGCGCTTCAAAGACGATGGATAGGCTTTGAGGAGTCAGGAGGTGAGTTACTCACCATAGTAATCCTTGTCTCTGACCTACTGTTGTAGCTACTGTGTTAATGTGTTGAATCCAGTTGAGTTTCTAGTCAATGGTAACCTAAGGATGTTGACAGTGGGGGATTCAGTGCGGTGGTGGTTAAAGTGTCTCTTATTGGTGATGGTCATTGCTTGGCATTTGTGTGACATGAATGTTACTTTTGGGAGACTGATTATCGGAGTCCCATGCCATCATGACAGAGAAGATAACCTCCCTGTTCTGAGGCCTAGTTTCTGGGCCAATTTGTTTTTCCAAGTGAATAAATGATATGTTGTCTTTCTGTGCTGTCATCATAACTCTGACCAGTGGACCAGAAAGCTCTGCGTTTGTCCACTGTGAGCCGGGGAGCCTCTGAATCAACAAGTTGTGGGTTCAAGTCCCTCTACTGAAATTTCACAGAGAAAAATCTAGGTTGATTCGGGTTGCCAACCATAACTAAACGTATTCCTGAAGGCTGCGCCAGCCAAAACGCTATTCACTTTCAGCAGCACTGGAGAATCCCAGTGGCGAATGGGGATGAAGGTTTACAGCCTTTTTTCTAATGCAACGATGGTTTTTCTCTAGGTTTGCACATAACAGTGTCTTGGGGGAAGATCTTGAATTCTTGGAGACTCCAGGCCAATCCTGGAGGGTTGGCAACCCGAAGGCTGATGTTCCAGAGCAGCACTGAGGGAGTGTGGCATTGCTGGAGATGTGAGGACATGCCCTACTTTCCACCTCTCAGGCTGACATAAAAGATCATGTGATTTTTTTTCAAAGAAGACAACAGGGTCATGGATAATATTTATCCGTCAACCAACATTAAAAGGCAGATTATCTGGTCATTAACATATTGCTACTTATGGGACTTTGCTATGTGCCAATTAACAACTACACTTCCAACATTACAAGAGGGGGACCACATTGGAAAAGAATTGCATTGGTTGTAAAGCACAATGGGATGTCCTCTGGCCTAGATAAATAAATCTCTCTTTCTATTCATTTTAATGGTTCCATTCTGCAGATTGCTACAAGTTTAGATAAGTTTACTTGTGGATGGCTGATAGTAGTTTTATTGCAGGCAATCCCAAATGGGACAAGATAAAATCCCATGTTAACTACGGGAAACAAAATGCTTCTGGCATTGGGCATGCGACTGGGACAGGAGGAAGAGCAGGTGGGTCAAACAAGTGATAGTATTGTTTTAAAGTTTATTTATTAGTGTCACAAGTAGGCTTACATTAACACTGCAATGAAGTTACTGTGAAAAATCCCCTTGTCGCCACACACTGGCACCTGGTCGGGTACACTGAGGGAGAATTTAGCATAGCCAATGCACCCAACCAGCACGTCTTTTGGACTATGGGAGGAAATCGGAGCACTCAGAGGAAACCCACGCAGACATGGGGAGAACGTGCAGACTCTACACAGACAGTGACCCAAGCCGGAATCGAACCTGGGTCCCTGCTGTGATGCAGTAGTGCTAACCACTGTCCCCGTCCCACCCCGTCTGATGAATCCCTCTCTGCTTAAAGTCAGAAAGCTAACCTGGATTAAGAACTGGTTGAACAGGCCATTTGCAAAAGCCATCTGCGCTGGAACCAGACGTGAAAGACACTTTGTTGATTAACTCCGTCAAACTAGAGCTGGATAAATATCCAATTAACAAAAATACTGAAGTGAGCGAGGTTTAGCTGATCAAACACTCTCTGGAATGCTGTGGGCTCCAGCTCTGTTGGGAGTATGGAATTGTGGAATGTGACTGGATATAGTGGGTTAAGTTACAAGCTCATATTCCACAGAAACAACTCAACTGGACAAGTGTGTGCGTATGTGTGCATGTGGGCATGTGTGTGTGTGCACCTATGCCTGAGTGTGTGTGTGCATGCACATGTGTGTTCTGATCAGGGCCAGTGTGATCTCCTGGACTCGTTTCGATCGCCACAGGGGGTCGGAGAGGAATTTCCCAGATTTTTCTTTTCCCCATATTGACCCTGGGGTTTTCACTCTGGGTTTTCACCTCTCCCTGGCGATCACATGGTCTGGAATGGGGGGGTGGGGGTGAGTTAATAGGTTGTGATGAACAAAGCATCGTAGCTGTGAGGGACAGCTCGGTGGATAGGATATTAGGATGTAGATAGGCTGGAAAATTGGGCGGGGATCCTGAATTCAGGATTCAATCCTGGACCGGGGAGCGGCGCGGGCTTGGAGGGCCGAAGGGCCTGTTCCTGTGCTGTACTGTTCTTTGTTCTTTGTTCTTTGCGTGTGCGCGTGTGCCTGAGTGTGTGTGTATACGCGCATATGTGTGTGTGTGTGTGCATGCGCGTATGTGTGTGTGTGTATGCGCGTATGTGTACCCGTGTGTGTGCATGTGTGCACATGTGTGTGTGTGTGCATGTGTGCACGTGTGTGTGTGTGCATGTGCATGTGGGTGTGTGTGTACGTGCATGTGTGCGTGTATGCGTGTCTGCACATATGTGTGTGTGTGCCTTGGCTTTTTGTTAATTCATTCGTGGGACATTCATTTGTGGGTGCCGCTGGCTGGCCAGCACTTATTACTGCTGATGCTTTGTAGCAAGAAAATAACTGTGCACGTATACACGGTGTTGGCCCTGCATGAGTGGCCCACCCACAGTCAGGAGAAATAGTGACAGGGAGATTGATGCCTTTCGACACTGTGCATCTGTTAGTATGGAGAATGAATAAACATCTTCTGATGTGGTCCTCTGCATTGTCAGCACCGTTTGCATTACGGCACAGCTACTGAAGGGGGGGATTGCTGGCAATCGCAGACAAATGCAGCACTAGTTGTAACACTGCATGGCGACAGTGAGTGTTTTCACTTGGCTACTTCAGTGGGAAGTGAAAAGCTTCACGAATTCTTAACTTGTGACAAGTTCTACCTGTTGTCACTTGCCTGATGAACAATGTCAAGTAAGTTGGGTAGGAGCTACGGGGAAGATTGAAGCAGCAGATTCAATTGAACAAAAAACCTTGTGTCATTCCTTGATTAACTCAAAGCACATGCAGCGTTGAATGAGGGAACTGGACCTAACAGCTCAACCATATAGCCTAGCACTCTTATTTGAAACTATATGTCAAGTTGACACATTTTTCTAATGTGCTTTAATTTTTAAAGACATTTTAATTTAAATTGTGTAACTTTAACATGTATTAATTTGCATATATCACAGAACCGTTTTCAAATACAAACATTTTTCACAGAGTTGATGGTAAGAGGTTGTACTGCTCTGGTTGTGCAACTCCCTATAGAATCATAGGATGCACAAAGAAACAAGCCATTCAGTCCATTGTGGCTGTGCTAGTTCATTGAAAGACCAATCCAGTTAGTCCTATTCCCCTGATCTTAGAAATCTTAGAAACCCTACAGCACAGAATGAGGCCATTCGGCCCATCGAGTCTGCACCGACCACAATCCCACCCAGGCCCTACCCCCATATCCCTTGATATTTACCCACTAATCCCTCTAACCTACGCATCCCAGGACACCAAGGGCAATTTTAGCATGGCCAATCAACCTAACCCGCACATCTTTGGACTGTGGGAGGAAACCGGAGCACCCGGAGGAAACCCACGCAGACACGAGGAGAATGTGCAAACTCCACACAGACAGTGACCCAAGCCGGGAATCGAACCCAGGCCCCTGGAGCTGTGAAGCAGCAGTGCTAACCACTGTGCTACCGTACCGTGTCCCAGTTCCTTTCGAAACTTACAACATAGAAACGTATAATTGAACCTGCTTTCACCACCTTGTCATATAGTAGAGACCAGATCAGAACGAGTTCTTGTGTAAAAGTAAATTCTCCTATCTGGTTCTTTTGCCAATTGCTTTAAACTTGTGCCCTTTGGGACAGAACTTAAGTTTCTCATCCCCCAGTGCCATTTTGGTAAATCTCCTTCGCATCTTCTCTAAGATAAAGTCTGGTGCCCAGCTGGGACACTGCCAATGTTTACCACAACTTCCTTGTGTTTTTGCTCCATGCCTCTATTTATAAGGACATAGATTACATGGGGCTGGAGCTGTTGGGGAGGACAGAATGTGCTCTGAGGGGAGCTGGGGGTGGGCTCTCTGTGGGACACAGGGCGCCCAATCAGGATGGTTCCCTCTCCACATGGCAGGGTGTATCTGGCAGCCTCAGCATCTGACATGGATTCCTTATTAGTAGAATACCAATGGAGATGTGATGAAACCCTGAAATGGCCCTTAATTAGCCTAGGGTCAGAAAAACCAGCCGCAGTTGTCCTCTCCCATGACTGGATCAGTGATCATTGGAAAGACAGACTCCTCAAATTGTGCTGCCGCCTTCAATACTTTGTGCATGTGAACCTCCAGAGATGAAGTGGATTAGCCATGCTAAATTGCCCCTTTGTGATCAAAGATGTGTAGGTTAAGTGGATTAACCATGCGAATAATTACAGGAATAGGGCGGGGCAGAGGGGGAGTGCGTGGGCCTCCTGGGTAAGAAGCTCTTTCGGGGAGCCAGTGCAGGCCTGATTAGTTGAATGGCGCCCTTCTGCATGTCAGGATTCTATGGTTCTATTCGCACACTCCATCTGAAATTATACCATTCATTTTCTGTTACCTCTCATCATTCTTCCTTTTAGAGTAAATACTTTGCGGCATTACATTTTATCTGTCATGTGCTCGCTTATTGCACCAGCCTGTTTAAAGCCCCTGAGGTCTGCAATTAGCCTCATTAATGTTTACCACATTCCTCATTTGTGAGTTATCTGCAAACTTTGAAATTATGTCCTGTCCACTTGGCTCACAACTTACACATCAACAACCAGCAGAGAGGTCCTAATGCTGATTCCTGAGGGACATCATTGCAAATTGTCCTCAGAATTGAAAAAATAACTCTTTGTCACCACTCCCTAATATCATTCTTACTGCAATGGTAAAAATCTGTGTGTCAGATGGATAAGACACCAAAATTCATAGAATCCCTACAGTGCAGAAGGAGGCCATTTGGTCCATCGTGCCTGCACTGACCACAATCCCACCCAGACCCTTTCCCGTAATCCCACATATTTACCCTGCTAATCCCCTGACACTAGAGCCAATTTACTACGGCTAATCAACCTAATATCTTTGGACTGTGGGAGGAAACCTGAGCACCCGAAGGAAATCCACGCAGAAATGGAGAGAATGTGCAAACTCCGCACAGACAGTGACCCGAGCCGGAATTGAACCCGGGGTCCCTGATACTGTGAGGCAGCAGTGCTAACCACTGTTAACCAGAGATTGAGAGTATTAGCTGGGGGCGGCGGGAGGGGGTATGTGGAAAAGGAGTTTCTGCTCAGTGCTTTTTCAGTAGAAAACAATGTAAACTGGGAAATGATTACACACTAACACAGTCACAAAATTCTCCTGGGTGACTGAAGAGTAGATTTTATAGCTCTGTGCTCCCAACAGGAAGCTTTGCACAGTGAGAGTGTACATCAGATAGTGGCTGTTTTGGGATTTACTGCCCATTAACATTCATGCCTGTTCCACAATATTCCTTACACTTGCCTGAACTGCAGGAATTTCTGCATAAAAGCGTCCCTTTAATATACGATAGTGGATTAGTCAATGGGACATGCACCACAAAGGTGTTTTTCCATTTCAAATGCCTCCATCTGGATTCATAGCTCAGGGCACAATACTGTCGGTGAGTGACGTGAGCTGTCATTTCTCATGTTGTGGCTCCTTTAGTTCTCATTCTGTGAGTCAAAAAAATACTTGTTGTCACAGTATTATCTAAAAGCACTGCTGGAATATTCCACTTCCAACAATGTGAACATCAATTTATCCCTGCACTTGTACGTTATATAAATATTAAAAGGTATCTGACGTGCATCTACCATTACGGAAGAGAAAATTTCTCAATGCCAATTACAAGGGGAAGAGAAAAAATGAGGAAGGAATCTTATGTTACGGCTGGAGAGACTAGTAGGATGGTATCAAACCTATTTGAGAAACTATGGCTACAGCGTTGCAAGAAAAATGTATTGATCGAACTAGTTATTAAGGTACAAGTGCTATTTCCATTAATAACAGCACTTACAGTGCCCACGAGATTCTCCACCCACTTAGTAAGCCTACAATCACTGTACCACACTGCTTTTTTGATATATTCATATAGACACCCTTACTATCATAGTCCTTAATGGCCACATCTCAACCCTCACACGCTGACTATCAGCTATCCTATATTCTTGAAAGATTCCCATTTAACCCACTCTATTCTTCCTTGCAGGAGAAGGTGGCATCAAATCAAATCAGCAGGCTGTCTTAGACAGAGGAATAGTTCACCTGCATATCCCCCTCTCCTCGAGAGAGGGCAACCCAATAGGAATTTTCACACGGACTCTCTTCTGACATCTCCCTGATTTGCCACTTCCTGCATGGCAATTTGGAGTTACTTTCTCTAACCAATCCTCTCTCTCTCTCTTTCTCACCTCTCTCTTCACACCAGAGGTTAACATGTGCCCCTCTTTCATGTTAGCTGCTAAGAATGCAGATGCTCCTGTGATAGCTGAGGAAGAGGAGACAAGCCTTCAGAAAGATCACCCAAACTGATTCTCCCAAGCACCAGCTCAGACACATGTGAACTTTGCAGGTTAAGACATAGGAAGTGTGTCGATCTGAAGACTCACTGAGGAAATATATTCAAGAGGCCAGGGCAGGAGGATAGGACATCACAAGTTCCAGCTCTGCTGCAGAGGATTCAGATGTTGACCAAGGTTACTAGCTTCTGATGAAGGCTAATGGACAGCTACTAGGAAATACTTGGAACAGAGGGCAGTCTGTCAGGGAGATGGAACATGTAGAAAGCCCAGCTCTATCTTGTCACAAGGCTTTGTGCAGAATATGTACAGAGTGGTTAGCTCCAGTGGCAACACCTATGATGTCACACTGGTGACACACCTAACAGCTTCCATAAGAGCATAGGCTGTTGCCATGCAACCTCTCATAGCTCCTATCTTGCCTCTGGTCACCAAAGTGATGCAGCAATTCAAAGTTCTCAAAGTTCACAGTTTATTTATTAGTGTCACAAGTAGGCAGATATTAACACTGCAATGAAATTACTGTGAAAATATCCCGAGCCACCACACTCCAGCGCCTGTTCAGGTACATTGAGGGAGAACTTAGCATGGCCAGCGCACCTAACCAGCATGTCTTTTGGACTGTGGGAGGAAACCAGAGCACCTGGAGGAAACCCACGCAGACATGGGGAGAATGTGCAAACTCTGCATAGACAGTGACCCAAGCCGGGAATTGAACCCGGGTCCCTGGCACTGTGAGGCAGCAGTGCTAACCATTGTGCCACCATGCCACCTGTCTGTTCTTGTGCAGAATAATAGGTTTGTTCTCTCTCAGAATGACACTGTGCCTTCTTCCTTGCCAGCCACATCCTCAATGCCCTGGTTAATGTCACAAATCTATCCTGGATTGAAAAGCACTGGCAAAGATGCAAAAAAATAATTTATAAAGGTGGCACCACAATTGATCAGATAGAACTATGAGGAATGGGTGAATAGGAAAAGGGAAGGTTGGGGATAGGCTGATAGAGGTTTTAAAGGTTATGAAAGGGTTTGACAGGGAAGATGTAGAGAAAATGTTTCTAAACATCTTAACCCAACAATGGGCAAGAAACATGGAACCTGCTACCACATGGAATAGTTCCAGTGAATAGCATAAATACATAGAAGAGAAAGCTCAATAAGCACACTAGGGAGAAAGGAATAGAAAGATATGTTGATGGGTTAGGCAAACTAGAGGGTTTGAAGATGTTTTTGTGGAGTGTAAACAGAGGGATTAACCAGTTGGGTCAAATGGGCAGTTTCTGTGCTATAGTCTCTCTGTAAATTGAAATAATTCCTCCTCTTCCAGCTCCTCCTCCTGGAAGTGCTTTCTGCTCATGGAGGTGAAGTTGTGGACAGCAGACGGTGACAAATCCAAACACTTGCTCATGGATGTTTTGCAAACTCCTCTGGAATGGTCCAGATAGCGGAAGCATTGATCGAGCACACTGATTGTTTGCTCGATGATGCCTTTTGTGACTGCAAAGTGCTCATGGAAGACGTAATCTGCTACTGTGGGTGGCTGTGTCATCAGCAATGCCCAGAGACTATGCCTTGTCACCCAGTAGCTAGCCTGTAACTCAACAGCCTGTTTGCAATAAAGGTGGCACAGAGGACTGGCGCTGCTGAGAGTCTGACTGTTGCCAGAATAGTGGGTGATATGCTGCCTGTGGTCACAAACAAACTCTTTGTTGAAGCAATGGAATCCTGTTTTGATTGATAAGGATGCCTAGATGATGATTGACAGCATGCAAGGTATGTGTTGGCGGTCTATGGCACCTTGCAATCTGGGGAGGCAATGTGGGAAAAATGTAGTTCTTCTCCTCACTCTGTCTTCAGGGAAGGAGAGATAGGTATGGCATAGAAACACCTCCCTGATACAACAAGGTACGGGGAGATGTGTCAAATGTCATTTGCTGCAGCCTGAAAGAAACCTGTAGCACAAAATGACCTAAAAGGTGGGGGAGTCCAGAACTAGGGGTCATAGTTTGAGGATAAGGGTGAGGTCAGGAGAAATTTCTTCACCCAGAGAGTGGTAAATGTGTGGAATTCATTACTACAGAAAGTAGCTGAGGCTAAAACATTGTCTGATTTTAAGAAGAAATTAGATATAGCTCTTGGGGCTAAAGGGATCAAGGGATATGAGGGATCAGGATATTGAATTTGATGATTAACCATGACTAAGATGAATGGCAGAGCAAGCTCGAATGGCCAAATGGCCTACTCCTACTTCTAGTTTCTATGTTTCTACGTTACAATGACCTGTATCACCATGGACAGTTATCCATACTCCGTTATGAGGTTCACATTCCAGCCTCCTTGGTGAAGCTCATCCATTACTTCTGACTAAAGTTAATGTGGGTGACATGATCTCTGAATATCCTCTGAGGAACCAACCTCCTGTGCAGTAGCCCCCTGCTCCTCCACTTTCTGGCAGCTGCTTTGTGGAGCCATCCTCGTTCCTCCTACAGCCCCAGTGCCCCCTCGACATAAACTTTGGCAGAATTCCGCCTGCAGCAATGTTAACTTGCACTCAGGTGCCATACTCTGCATTCCAAAGCGATCTTTCAATCATCATCCGACATCTGAAAGTGATCAGATGAAACCACTGACCTGAAATGACTTCACGCCGCACTCAGATCAAAGAGTTGCGAGCAGTTATTTGGCTGTAAGCATTCAGTTGACATCATTGGTATTTGACTGACATGGAATGATGCCAAATCAGCTCTCAGCTAGCTTCAACTGTGCTCACAGCAAGTACCTTCGGGCTGTTTAAGCATTCACAGATAGAAATGTAATTAAGTCCCTGCAGTTTGTGGTAATTTAATGATGTCCCTGCAGTGTTGTTTAAATGCAGGTATTAGCAACTTTTATGGGGCAGCCTTGAGTGAACAGGCTCACCTCCCAATTTCTGGTGTCAGGGAAATGTACCCATCAAACCCTCTCCGACTAGCCCCCATTGCCACCCCACACCTCCCCCTGAATCCCCCACCTATAACAACCCCTGATCCCCCCACCCCCCAAACATGTTCCACCTCCGCCCCTGCCCCGCCCACGGAACCCAGGCTCCGAATGGTCTGACTTTCTGCAGAAGTAAAAAAATCTGGAAACACTCGGCAGATCTGGAAGCAGCTGTGGAGAGAGAGAGAGTCCGATGTGATTCTTCCTTAGAACGAGCCAACTGGTTTCCCAGCATTTTCTGTTTTTGTTCAGATTCCACAGCATTTTCATAGATTATCATAGAATCTTACAGTGCAGAAGGCCATTCGGCCCATCGAGTCTTCACTGGCCATAATCCCACCCAGGCTCTATCCCCATGACCCCATGCATTTACCCTAGCTAGTCCCCCTGACACAAAGGGGCAATTTAGCATGGCCAATCCACCTAACCCGCACATCTTTAGACTGTGGGAGGAAACCGGAGCACCCGGAGGAAACCCACGCAGACACGGGGAGAATGTGCAAACTCCGCACAGACAGTGACCCAAGCCGGGAATCGAACCAGTGTCGCCGGCACTGTGAGGCAGCAGTGCTAATCACTGTGCCACCGTACTGCCCCTTTGTAATTTTGGAATTAGTTTCTTAGCAGAAAACAACCCCCACACTCCGAAGGCAGCCCCTGATCCACACTGCCACCCTCAGTCCCTTCCAACCCAGGGGCTGTCGGAAACCGGAAGTGAGTTGGGGGACAACCGAATGCTGGCTGGGCACATTTACTCTCTCTGTGGGATCATTTAGAGCGAGATAAGCTTTGGACGGTGGAGGCTGGGAGGGAGAGAGACAAAGAGAAAGGGAGAGACAGATAGAGAGGGAGAGATAAAGAGAAACAGAGAGAGAGAGAGAGACAGAGGCCAGGATTTTACATCCATGCTTGTTGCTTTCTCTGGGGAGTTCCATCATGGGGGGTGGGGGAGGGTTCTTTGTGTCGGCGTGTGGTGTGACGATACTGTGCCTTTAAGTAGTGTATTTTTTAATCATTTTTTTGTGAAAGATATGTTTAACCTTCAGCTCTGGTTTCTCTGGTGCCGGTCTGTCTATGAACATGGCAGCTCCATGCTGAGGATGCAGGAGAATAATTGATCCTAGATATTGGGGTGTTTGTTTTAATCTAAGCGAAGGCAATTTTGTTTTTTGGGTTGTCTCCTGGAATTCTAGAGTAGGGCTTGATTCGGTTGATTGACAGAAGCCAAGTCATGTAAGGGGTAGAGCTACGCTTGCAGAGGCAAGATTCTGCTTGGGCCTTCAAGAAGCAAGAGGTCTTTCTCTCTCTCTCTGGATGTTGCTGCTGTTTGAGTTTCAGACGGTGTCTCTCTCTCTCTATCTCGCTCCAGAATTATTTGGATTCATAACAAGAAAAATCCATGCAAGTCGATGTTGTTTGCTAACTGAGTGAGTATCATAGAATCCTTACAGTGCAGAAGGAAGCCACTTGGCCCAGCGAGTCTGCACCAACACAATCCCATCCAGGCCCTATTCCCGTAACCCCATGTATTTACCCTGCTCATCCCCTTGACAGTAGGGTCAATTTAGCATGGCCAATCAACCCAACCCAGTCATCTTTGGAGTGTGAGAGGAAACCAGAGCACCTGGAGGAATTCCACGCAGACAGATAGTGGGGAGATTGTGCAAACTCCACACAGAGAGTGACCTGAGGCTAGAATTGAACCCTGGCATTGTGAGGCAGCAGTGCTAACCACTGTGCCACCATGCCATGTGGAATATTACTTAAATTGGAACTAATAGAGATAGGTTAGCAGTTAAAAATTGTATCTTGACATGTTTATGTATTTCAGTTCATAAAAGTTAAGCTCATTATTTTTGTTATAAACTGTATTGTTCAATAAAGTTTGTTTTGATAAAAGCTTCCTCGTGGGTCAATAAATCTGGCCTGGAGTGAGACACCTTCTCCTGATACTAATGCCAAAATTAAAAAAACAAAGCTGGGATCCAGTCTAACTTCATAATAGACGTTGGGGTTATTGATCTGATCCCTGTGCATATTGGGGACTGGGGTGGGAGTGAGTGTGGGAGTGTTCCCGGTGGGCATGGTGGGGGGTGGCCTAGTTGTCCGTGGAGTGAGGGGGGGTTTCTATGTTTACATTTTTCGTGCTTTAAAAATTGATGCCCGATGTTGCTAGTTGGGAGGGCTCTGCCAGTGTGACAGCGTGGGACAGGCCTCCAGCACATTTCCTTTAGTTAAGTGCTGGAAAATATGGCGTGAAAAATCAGCAGTGCAGCTGACGTGCTGCACACCACTTTTCTGGCCTGAGCCAGCACTCAGAAAAACCAGAAAAATCCACCCAGAGAGAAAGAGAAAGAGACTGAGAGACAGAGAGAGAGAGAGACTGAGAGAGAAAGAGAGAGGCAGAAAGGCAGAGGCAGGGATCTGGGAGAAGGAAGGGGTTGGGCGGGAGGGGGGAGAAAGAGATGGAAGGAGGATGTTGGGAAAGAGGGGGGCTGAAGAGAGTGTGGGAGGATGCAGGAGAGAGAATGGAGCACTAGGGGAGGGGTGAGAGAGGGGAGCAGGTGGAGTGCGAGAAAGCGGTTTTGAGAGAGGGGGGCAGGGGAAGAAAGACAGAGGGTGCAGCTGGTGGAGAGGTAGAGAGGGTGTCAGGGGTTGTGAGAGGGGGCTCTGGGGGAGTGAGAGGGGAATACTGGGGGGAGAGAGGGCTAGGTGAGAGAGGGGAGAGGACTGGGTGAGAGAGGGGAGATGGGGAGAGAGGAGAACAAAAGGGGGGCTGGGGGAAAGAGGGGAGAGGGCTGGGTGAGAGAGGGGAGATGGGGAGAGAGGAGAATGAGAGGCGGCCTGGGGAGGGGGAGATGAGATAAACTGGAGAGGAGTGGGGAGAGGCGGTTGGGGGTTTGAGGAAGGGTCGAAGAGGCCTGAGGCTTGAGGGTGGGGTGTGCAGCCCCAAGGCTTTAGGGAGGTTCAGTCTTGGTTCCGAGACTGGGGTGGGACAGGCACACAGTCCTATGCAAATACATTTCTTGCAGGCTTAAGGAGAGGAAAAGGGCCTGAGCGAGCCTGAGATCTGAGTGCTGGTGTTGCCGATCTACGGAATGGGAATTGGGATCAGTGAGGGACTGAAGATGGTGGCTTTTAGTCTTGCACTGGGCGATATGTTTTTTTATCCATGATATGTTTTTACTTCTTTCCTATTCAGGTGTAAACATTGCTGGGATGTCTGATTTTTGTGGGCAGTAGAACAGTCTGGGTGTTGGGCAGTGCCCCACCCTGGGTTACAGTGTCTGCTCCCAGCAGCTTGAAGAGCTCCTCATCATTGTTGATGGTGAGCTGCAGCTGGAGGAGGATAATACGGGTCTTCTTGTTGTCCCGGGCCACATTGCCCACCTACTCCTGGCCCTCAATGATCAGATACTCAAGAATAGCAGCCATGTAGACAAGTGTTGTTAGAAAGGGAGTTTCAGAGTTTTGACTCAGTGACGGCGATATAGTTGCAAGGATTGTGTGTGGCTTGAGCGTAACTTGCAATTGGTGGTGTTTCTAGGCATCTGCTGCCCATGTCATTCTAGGTGGTAGAGGTTCTGGGTTTGGAAGGCTCCGTTTGAGGAGCCTTGGTGAATTGCCAGCTTTCTTATTTCATTATATACTTTTTACATTTAATTCTCTGTTAATTCTCAATAGTGCCACATTTGCTTTGTTACTTAAATTGCCGACTAATCTTTACCCCTACTCTTCCCCCATCTCAATGCAACATGCCTTGCATTTCCCTAGTTGGTGACCCTGGGGTAATCAGAACAGCAGAGGCATTAGAGAATGAACAAAAGGAAGGGTAACATGTCAGCTAAAATGGAATGGGTGAGGGAAGTTCTTTGGGAACCATTTTAAACATAAAAGGTAAGATTATTTTTTCCATCAAAACATGTAGGAAGCTGGTTTGATATCTCCCTGATTGCTTTGATGCCAAATGATCACACTGAATGCTTAACAATTACTTTTGAGCATGAATGATCGCTTCCATAAATCTAACAATGACTGTTTCGTTGAGTATTTTGATTACCTGCGATCAATACTCATTCTGAATTACACCATTTGATGTCACATCCGCACTTATCGCTTTGATCTTTTACTGAACGCTGAATTGATGTCAGGTAGGGAAGAGAGACTCACACACAGACACACCATAGAAAGCATCCTTTCCAGATGTATCACAGCTTGGTATGGCTCCTGCTCTGACCAAGACGGCAAGAAACTACAAAGGGTTGTGAACGAAGCCCAGTCCATCACGCAAACCAGCCTCCCATCCATTGATCCCGTCTACATTTCCTGCTGCCTCAGAAAAGCAGCCAGCATAATCAAAGACTCAACGCACCCCGGACATTCTCTCTTTCACCTTCTTCCATCGGGAATCAAAAGTCTGAAAATGCATACCAATCGACTCAAGAATAGCTTCTTCCCTGCTGCCATCAGACTTTTGAATGGACCTATTATATAGAATCATAGAATCCTACAATGCAGAAGGATGCTATTTAGCCCATTGAGTCTGCACCGATCACAATCCCACCCAGGTCCTATCCCCATTACCCCATGCATTTACCCTAGCTAGTTCCTCTGACACTAAGGGGCAACTTTGCACAGCCAATCCACCTAACCCGCACATCCTTGGACGTGGGAGGAAACCGGAGCACCCGGTGGAAATCCACACAGACACGGGGAGAATGCGCAAACTCCACACAGACAGTGACCCGAGGCCAGAAGCGAATCCGGGTCCCTGGCACTGTGGGGCAGCAGTGCTAACCACTGTGCCACCGTGCCGTGATCTTTCTCTTCACCCTATCTGTAACTGCAAAACTATATTCTGCACCTTATCCTTTTCTTCTCCCCTATGTACTCTATAAATCACATGTTTTGTCTGTATAGCGTGCAAGAAACAATACTTTTCACTGTATCCCGATATATGTGACAATAATGAATCAAATCAAAAGGTTGAGAAGGAGAATGCTCATGGCTCAAATTGAATAACACCGGATATTGTACATCTCATAAATAGTTATATCCATTCAATAAACAATTGTTGTTCAGACATATCTACGTCTCCACAACTGTTTCTTAGCCAGATAAAATCAACATACAACATGCTGGCATCAGTGAAGGACCCCAAAATCTCCAAAAATCATCTTTTAAAAAATTTGCATGTCTGACTTGGCAAAGAGTACGGTGGCACATTGGTGAGCACTGCTGCCTCACAGCTCCAGGGACATGGATTCAATTACCAGCTCGGGTCACTGTCTGTGCAGAGTTTGCACATTCTCCCCTGCGTGGGTTTCCTCCGGGTGCTCCGGTTTCCTCTGAATGATGTGCTGGTTAGGTGAATTGGCCGTGCTAAATTCTCCCTCAGTGTACCCGAACAGGCGCCGGAGTGTGGCGACTGGGGGATTTTCACAGTAGCTTCAGTGCAGTGCTAAGGTAAGCCTACTTGTGACACTAATAAATAAACTTTAAAAAAAATCCAGGCAAACCTCCGAAGAGCTTAAAAAGCTATGGATTCTAAAATGACTTTGCCAGACAGATTTGGACACATGGAAGGGCCAGATCAGATATAGAACTGGGCACCATATGGAAGAAGATTTTTAAGATTCAGAATTGCATCCAGATTGAGCAGTAAGTCAGAGGTTGAACAAATCAATACATTATTGTACTCTGTTGGAACAATCGCTGATGATGTGATAGCAAGAAAAGGCACTAATGAAATATCAGTCAAATTTGAAGAAGGCTTGAAAGCTTTTGATAATTATTTTACCCTATTGGAGTAACAATATATTAGAAAGAAACAAGTTTAACGAAAGGGTCCTGAAACCTGGTGAACCATCAATACGTTTATCAATGTCCTGCATTGATTGGCTGAAGGTTGTGAATATGGTGATCTTAAATCTCAGCTGATACGAAACTGCATTCCAATCAGGGTAACCTATCGGGGACGGCAGGGCGGCACAGTGGTTAGCACTGCTTCCTCACAGCACCAGGGACCCAGGTTCACTTCCGGCCTTGGGTTACTGTCTGCGTGGAGTTTGCACGTTCTCCCCATGCCTGTGTGGGTTTCCTCCAGGTGCACCGGTTTCCTCCCACTGACCAATGATGTGAAAGCTAGGTTGTCTGGCCATGCTAAATTTCCCCCTAGTGTCCCAAGATGTGTAGGTTACAGGCATTAGTGAAGTAAATTTGTAGGCTAACGGGGATAGGGCCAAGGTAAGATGCTGTGTCGGAGAGAGTCAGTGCAAACTCGATGAGCCGAAAGGCTTCCATGTGCACTGCAGCGATTCTATGATTCTATCACACTCTATCTGGCCTACTGCAATCCATGGAAGACTTAACTTTGGAAAACGCGATACCATCAGTCAATCAGAAGTCAGTCGCAAAATCGAGCCTGGCTAAGAGGAGAGGACAAACCCTGGTTCAGAACCCCCCTCTCCTCTGCCCACGATGGTACAGCTTATCATCAAAGGAATGCCAAAGACACTCTGAAGCAAAAATGACCTTATGGAACAAAAGCTCAAGATTCCAGTAAAGCAAGTGGCTCCAAAAAGCCCCACAGGCACGAACAGTCATCTGCAAACACTGCAGACTGCTCGCATTGGAAAAGATTGGGACACTTTGGAAATATGTGGGGAACTAAAACCTCGAGATGCACAGAGGATCATTAAAGAATCTTCCCTCTCATGGCATTAATAAAATAAATGAGTCACACCAAAAAAAGAGGAACAGCAATGCTTCCTCGGCAAGATCAAAGATTGAAGATACACTTAATGGAATGTGGACATTTGTGCCAATTAACACATCACTAATTTCTCATTGAATGCAATCATAACAGTCCTATCTGATAGGGAAACATAGCTAACAAACCTATGGATGAGGACAACTGAAAACCCGTCGTATGGTCCAGGAGGGATCAAATTATCCGGACATAGGCATGTTACCAGCACCGCTCCAATGTGAGGACAAACAGATACTGGAAACAATAAATGTGGTTCACAATCAGGAATTTTGTCTTCTGAGGAAAACAGACCTGTGTCGACCTTAACCCTATCAAAACAACAGAAGGTATCAATGATACCAAATCAAGTCTAGATCAGTACAACAGAACCTTCCATTGTACATTTGGAAGGTTGACAATCAATGGCAATGCATCAGATACTGGAGCTCTTATCGATGACCAACTAAGTCAGGGCAAAGAAGTCCAAGAGGAGACCACCTAAAATTTCAAGGGTGAGTATAATTTAGTGTGCTGTAAGTTTTAGTTAGTGAGGCTGACCATGCCTGCAGTGAGCTCTCACTTGTTACTACACCTCCAAGCTCCACATGGGAACAACAATCTCTGCTTCGAACCTCACTTCATCCAATTCCTAATCTTTTATTCAGTCAGGACTGAACATAGCTGCATAAAGCCTTACTAGTCAAACACTGAAGACTATTTTCCCTGCAATTATTTTATCTTTTCACTGTGAATACATATAATCTGGCATGCAAATAATCATGCAGCAGAAATCAATATGAAGATTTGACATCCCAGCTATTCACATTGCGCATTCTACTTCAATATTAATGGCTTGTTAAACACAGTCTTGGTGCGGGATAATTGGCTAAATGTTTACTCACTTGCCTAAGCACATACCCAGAGTGCAGCTCGGTTGGAGCACCGTGTTAGCTTCCCCTTAGGTTCTGCTGCTTCCCTTTGTTCTATCCCACGATGATTCTATTTACAGGTGAGACAAAATTCTACCTTTTGCACACTTTGACTGAATGGATTTAAAAAAATCTGCGGTAGAGTGGTTCCTTTAAGGGAATGATCCTGAGGGCCACGTATTGGACCAGACCCTATGGAGGCAGGAAGCCGAGCCAATCAAGTGCATGGGAGCGTTCCCGGGTCAGGGAGGGTCCTCAGTTGGAGCCAGGGAGGAGTGAAGAATAATTGCATTGTTCATTCTGTCAGATCCTTGTTTGTAAATAATTATTCATTGTTGAGAATAAATCATAGAATCAAACTGGAGGCCTGTGACCAGAGGTGTGCCTCAGGGATCAGTGCTGGGTCCACTGTTATTTGTCATTTATATTAATGATTTGGATCAGAATATAGGAGGCATTGTTAGTAAGTTTGTAGATGATACCAAGATTGGTGGCATAGTGCACAGTGAAGAAAGTTATCTCCGATTGCAACGGGATCTTGATCAATTGGGCCAGTGGGCTGGCGAATGGCAGATGGAGTTTAATTTAGACAAATGCGAGGTGATGCATTTGGTAGATTGGACTAGGGCAGGACTTACTCAGTTAATGGTAAAGCATTGGGGAGAGTTATAGAATAAAGAGATCTAGGGGTACATGTTCACAGCTCCTTGAAAGTGGAGTCACAGGTGGACAGAGTGGTGAAGAAGGCAGTCAGCATGCTTGGTTTTGTCGGTCAGAACATTGAATACAGAGTTGTGGGACGTCTTGTTGAAGTTGTACAAGACATTAGTAAGGCCACACTTGGAATACTGTGTCCAGTTCTGGTCACCCTATTATAGAAAGGATATTATTAAACTAGAAAGAGTGCAGAAAAAATTTATTAGGATGCTACTGGGACTTGATGGTTTGTGTTATAAGAAGAGGTTGGATAGACTGGGACTTTTTTCTCTGGAGTGTAGAACACTGAGGGATGATCTTATAGAGGTCTATAAAATAATGAGGGGCTCAGATCAACTAGATAGTCAATACCTTTTCTCAAAGGTAGAGGAGTCTAAAACTAGAGGGCATAGGTTTAAGGTGAGAGGGGAGAGATACAAAAGTGTCCAGAGGGGCAACTTTTTCACACAGAGTGTGGTGAGTGTCTGGAACAAGCTGCCAGAGGTAGTAGTAGAGGCGGGTACAATTTTGTCTTTTAAAAAGCATTTAGACAGTTACATGGGTAAGATGGGTATAGAGGGATATGGGCCAAATGCAGGCAATTGGGATTAGCTTAGGGGTTTAAAAAAAAGGGCGGCATGGACAAGTTGGGCCAAAGGCCCTGTTTCCATGCTGTAAACCTCTATGACTCTATGACTCTAATCCCAGAAAGAAGCCATTCAGCCCATCAAGCCTGCACTGACAACAATCCCACCCAAGCCCTATCCCAGTAACGCCATGTATTTACCCTGCTAATCTCCCTGACACTAAGTGGTAATTTAACATGGCTAATCCCCCTAACCTACACATCTTTGCACACTAAGGGGTAATTGAACATGACCAATTCACCTAACCTGCACATCTTTGGACTGTGGGAGGAAACCAGAGCATCCAGAGGAAACCCACGCAGACACGGGGAGAATGCACAAACTCCACAGAGACAGTGACCCAAGGCTGGAATTGAACCCAGGTCCCTGGCATTGTGAGGCAACAGTGCTAACCACAATGCCACTGTGTCACCCCAAGATCCTGTCATACTTTGAGCCACATTGAACCCCCCTCGATTTATTATATTATCTTAGTTTTATCTCTTGTTCGCACAATGCAGTGTTTAACCTTTCAACCAAAACATTCAGTCCCATGGTCCTGAGTTTGATAGGGAGATGGAGAAGAGTAGCAGCGGTATGAGGCAGGAGGGAAGTATCCGTAAATCCCGTGATTGTGAACTTTATCTACCATTTACCTCCTCTGACAGAATGGGAATGATCGAGTGACGGTGGAGGAGGGAGGACAGTCAGAATTCGGCACTCCACAAGGAAAGGAAGGAAAGATTGGAACTAAAAATTGAAAAGGCTGGAAATGCTCAGCAAGCCTGGCAGCATTGGTGGAGAGAGAGAGAGAAACAGAGCTAATGTTTCAGGTTGATGATGGTGAAGGTGGTAGGTCAAGTCTGGGTGGAGTGGGGTGGTTGGAAAATGCGGAGGCAGACAATGCAGCTGTAAGGAGAGGAAACAATCAACAGAGACTTCTCCGAGGCAGCGCTCTTCCAAACAGTTCCCTTCAGCAGCCTTTCACCTGCTGCTACTGAGCTCTTGAGCCTTGAGAAACCAGGCTGGAAATTCTTAAATTCACATCTGGTTTCCACTGCACTGTTCTGCAACAAACCCCCAGCAACCCTGTGCCACTGCATCAGGCTGCAGTCAAGGGAAAAAGGACTTGAAGTAGAGCCCCCCTCCTTGCAAATGCAAAGGGTTTAATTCCTGTTTCAGGGAAATGCACAGGCACTGGTGTCTATCCTGATGCTTTCACCAATGTACCTGTCAAACCGATGCAGTATCAAGATATTTCTGGGCCCTGGACACTTTGGTCCATTTAGCTTGGCGATAAATTGGGAATGTTTTTAGAATGGGGAACGGGAGGGGCATTGGAGTAAACTATAGCCAAGCAACAAAAAGCATGGAAACAGACAGCAAAGTTGTTGTTGTTAACAAACAGCCCCAGAAAAGTTCCAAAGTTACTGAGCAAATAAGCTTACTGTGAATTGTTACAAAGCATTCACTGGCTCCTATCAATTCACCTCCTCTTTTCTTTGATGTGTAATTGCAATTGGGTGCAATTGAGATTATAATATCAAGATCATAAGAAGTTGGTGCAGGAGAAGAGAAGGCCATTTGGCCCCTCAAACCTACTCCGCCATTCAATAAGATCGTAGCTGATCTGATCATGACCTGAACTCCACTTTCTGGCTGGCTGCCATAACCTTTGATTCCCTTGCAGATAAACAAATCTAACTCAACCTTGAATAGATTCAATGGCCCAACCTCCACTGCCTGCTGGGGGAAATCTAAAAACTGACAGCCCTTTAAGAGAAGAGATATCTCCTCATCTCCATCTTAAATGGAGACCCATTACTTTGAAGGGGCTGTACCCCTAATTCTAGATTCCTCCACAAGGGGGAGCATCCCCTCAATGTCTACCCTTTTATCTCCCCTCAGAATCTTCAATACCTTTTATTCTTCGAAGTTCAAGAGACCCAGCCTGTTCAACTTTTCCTCATAAGACAACCCCTTCAGCCCAGGAAGCAGACCAGTGAACTTTCTCTGGGCTGCTTCTAATGCAAGAATATCCTTTCTGAAGTAAGGAGGCCAAATTTGTACACAGTACTCTAAGTGCCACCTTATACTGTACAGTTGCAGCAAGACTTCCCTCCATTTATACTTCATTGCCCTTGCAATGGGATCATAAGAAATAGGAGCAGGAGTAGGTCATTCAGCCCCTCAAAGTAGGCCATTCAGCCCCTCAATGCTCGACCATTCTATAAGATTGGGGCCTGATTCACTTTCCTGCCTGTCTCCTTCCCACATAATGCTTGATTCCCTTGTCGATCAAAAATATGGCTAACTCAGCCTGAACTATATTCAATGACCCATTCTCCACTGCTCTCTGCAGAAGAGAATTCCAAAGACCAGTGACCTGCTGAAACACAAATGTTCTCATCTTTATCTTAAATGGGAGTACTCCACACTACTCCAAATGTGGTATCATTGTCAGGCTGTACAGTTGTAGCGGCACTACCCTACTCTTATACCCTTGCAACACTCCATTTGCCTTCCCAATCGCATGCTGTATCTGCATGCTTACTTTTGAAGATTCATGGGGTCACTCAGATCCCTCTCTATCACAGATTTCTGCAGTTTCTCTCCATTTAAATAGTATTCTAATTTTCTATTCTATCTGCCAAAATGATCAAGCTCACATTATACTCCATACGTCAAATTTCTGCCCACTCGCTTAACTCCCTTTGCAAACTCTTTCGGCGGAGTTTTCCTGTCCCGCCCGCCACAGGAACCGTAGCGGTTGGGATACAGACAATGCAAAGGTCTGTTGACTTCCGTCGAGATTTTCCGGTCGTGGGGCGAGCGTGGCCGGAAAATCCCACCCTTTGTGTCCACTTCACAGCCTGCTTTTCAACTTGTCTTTGTGAGATCAGCAAATGTGGTTACCATACACTTGGTCTTTTCATCCAACTCTTTAATATAGATGGTATATGTTTGAATATGGGGGTAAAACCATTGGATGGTTGAGTCCCTCCACTACTGTTTTCCATGAAAATGTGTCATTGATCCTGACTGCCTGTTTCTGTTAGTTAGTCAATCCTCTCTAAATGCTGATAGTTTGCCACCAACACCATGAGCTCTTATATTATTTACATTGCTTTTTATGTTGAACCTTATTGAATGCCTTCTGGAAATCCAAATGCATGACATTCACCTTTATCCATCCAGTTTGTTACATCCTCAAAGCACTTTAATAAATTTGTCAAACACCATTTTCCTTTCATAAAGTCACGCTGACTCTGCCTGATTGCATTATGGTTTTCTAAATTCCCTGCTGCTTGCTAATGGATTCAAGCATTTTTCATTGACAGATGCCAGATTCACTGGTCCATGGTTTCCTGCATTCTGTTTCCCTCCTTTCTTGAATAGAGTTGTTGGCCGGGATTTTGCGCCCCCTTTTGCAGCGGGCAGAAATGGAGTTGGGACAGGAGCTGGAAAAAGAGGGTTTCCGATGGCGAGATTTCCCGCAGCGAATGTCCCCAGCCCCAACCTTTGGCATGACGCAGTTCCTGCCAGGAAAGTCAAGGGAAACTCGTTTGAATTCATTATTATATGGTTAATGGGCAGTTCGGCTGTAACCTGCCCTAAAGCTCGATCATCCATTCCCGGCATCGTGACATTAAGCCGGTGGGTTTTACAACAGCTTTTTAAAAAGGGAACCTGATGGCTTCACTTCTGAAGGGGAGTTCAGAGGTAAGCACGCAATTTGATATGGGGTTGTAAGGGAACAGAAGGTCCCAGCAGTGTGGGGTGCAGTGAGCCAACTTTGGGGCTCCTTCCGCGAGGGGTGGGTGTAGCGGCTCCAGGGGTGAAATGGGGAGATGGGGAGTGTAGCGTGGGTGGCCACTGAGTTCAGGTAGCGAGTCCGTGAAGAGACTCTAATGAGAGCAGGCAGGCAGAAATAGGGTGCACAAAGTGAGGTGGAATACATTGATAAAGGTGGTTTATTCTTTCCCCTGGCACGGGCATTCATAGCTGCCCACAAGTACCATGGAGTTCTCACTCTCCACTATGAAGCTCATGCCCTGCACCATTAAAGTTGTGGCCTCCATCAAGTCCACTCACTGGGGTGAATTTTACCATCCTGCCTGTCAACGGGAATCAGAGCGGGCGAGGGGTGGACCATGGAAAGGTCCGTTGACCTCGGGTGGGATTTTCCGGTTTTGGGGTGAGCGCGGCCGAAAAATCCCACCCATTATACTTGCAGTTTTTCATTCCACTGGGACCTTGAAGAATCCAGGGAATTCTGGAAGATTACAACAAATTGGGCAGCATGGTGGCACAGTGGTTAGCACTGCTGCCTCACAGTGCCAGGCACCCAGGTTCAATTCTGGCCTCGGGTGACTTCTGCGTGGAATTTGCACATTCTCCCCGTGTCTGCGTGGGTTTCCTTCGAGTACACCAGTTTCCTCCCACAATCTGGAGGTGTGTGGGTTAGGATAATTGGCAATGCTAAATTGCCCCTTCGTGTATAGGTTATAGGTTAGCAAGATAAATATGTGGAATTGTGGGGGTGGGGCCTGGGTGGATTGTTGTCCTCAGGCTCGATGGGTCAAATGGCCTTTTTCAGTACTGTAAGGATTCTATTCTATGAAAAATGAATCCATTATCACAGCAGTTATTTCTTTTATGAATGGACAATGTGGTCCAGGGCACCTGATAGTCTTTAGGACTATTAGTTTTCCTATTTTTCTCTGGTGGTTCTTGTTCACTAGTGATTGTGATTCTTTTAAACTCCTCCCTCACTTTTGTATCTTGAATTTTTACTAATCTTAGGATGCTTTTTGTGTCTTCTGCTGTGAAGACAGATACAAAATATTTGTTCAAATTTCCTTGTTTCCTATTATTAATACCCAGTTTCATCCTCCAATAGACTATGCTACTCTTTTCCTTTTTATTTCCCCTGTATAAGTTTTACTGTCTTGTTGTGGGGAAATTTCAAAAGGTGGACAATTGTGTCTTAAACTAAGACAATGCAAAACTTGCAAGGCAAATATCTCTGTGCAAAAGATGTAACAATTTTTTTAAACATAAAACATAAGACAAAACAATGCAAACGTACAGCCGACTAGAAACTTCCAAAGGTTAACTAGCTCTACAGACAGATCAACAGAACCTCTCCAAAAGATCTGAAGTACAGAGTCAAATACAGATCAATTATACTTTTTTTTCTAATCAATAATTCCGCCGTTCATAAGCTTAAAATCAATGCCATTTAACATCTATACATCAATACAAATCTCTGTCAAATACCTCAGCCAACCATATGATACTTAATAGCATGGTGATGTCTTATTCATCCTACTGATTCCGGACATAGCCTCCCGTCTTGGCACTAACGACATCCCTGCTACCTGGTAACAACAAACGTGACCACAAGGTCAAAATGGATGCTTCCACCAGCTCACTGCCAAGTTGAATAGACATGTGTTCCTGCATCCTGGATCATATCTATCCTTGTGTCTGGGCAATGAATGCACCTTTCACTAATGTTGCACAATACGTCCCCTCTTAGTAATACCACCCAACAAGACTTGCTGGTTAACCTGTTCCCAGACCTTTGGCTTTAAACTATTGACTTTTACCACCATGCCTTTCAGTAGCTTTGCTTGACTAAAGTGTACAATACAATACATAGAAATACATTAAAAATATCAGCATATATGTTTTAAAATCATAGTTACTTGTTTTGCTTCCCTTACTTCATTCACATATGTGTAAGCTGTTGATGTTAGCTTTCCCAATAATCATTTAATTCCTTACTGATTTCTTGTCCTCTGAAAGACTGCATTCTGCCTATAAATCCCCTTCCACATGGCTGTTTTTATATTTCTTGCTCTAATTTAGCCCTCTTTTGTGTCATCCTTTGTTAGTTTCTATAATGTTCCCAACATCTGTTTTACCCCAAATCTTCACAGCATTGTGCATCTTTTCTTTAAATTTGGCATCTTGCTTAGTGAGCCATAGATGACACATCATTCTCAGAGAGTATTTCCTTCTTAATGGACCAAATCTTGGTTGAGAGCTACGAAATATCTCCTTAAATGTCTACTATTGCTTACCTTTTAACCAGTTTATCCAATCCACTGTAGCCAACTCTGTCTTCATACCCTTGTAATTACTTCAATTAAGTTTAAGACATTAGTTTCAGATGCAAATTTCTCACCCTCAAACTGAATGTGAAATTTTATCATGTTATGATCACTCTTGACTACAGGATCCTATGAGATCATTAATTACTCATGTCTCATTACATGGTCTAACATAGCCTACTCCCTGATTCATTCCAGAACATATTAGTATAAGAAACTGTCCCAAGTACACTTTATAAACTCCTCCTGTAGGCTACTATTGCCAATTGGCAAAGATGATAAAGAAATGAGAGCTGAGGAATAGCATACCGGAATACACCACACAATTCACTGATGTGAATGTATCTATTTTAGAGTGGGTGATTCCCTGGTCCATCGGAAATGGATCCAGTGTAAAAGTGGAAGGGGATGTAAACTAACTTCCTGAGAATCCAGGATTAGGACTTTATGATGGTGGTACTGGTTTCTGTGATGACCGCTTTAATAGTATTATTGATGCAAGGAGCCACGATAGCATTTGTGTTTTCCTATTCATCATTTACACTGGTGGTGGTCCTGGCGTCAATTTTTGTGTGTTTTCTTTAAAACGCTTAGACAAGTAATAACCATGATGTGGAGATGCTGGCGTTGGACTGGGGTGGGCACAGTAAGAAATCTCACAACAGGTTTATTTGGAAGCACGAGCTTTCGGAGCGTTGCTCCTTCATCGCGTATCACTCACGCGATGAAGCAGCAGCGCTCTGAAAGTTCATGTACTGTTGAACTTTGACCTGGTGTTATGAAACTTCTTACAAGTTATAACAGCCACGATTTTTCCCCTCCAAAATATGGAGTGTCATAACAGCGAGAAAACTGGATCAATCCATGCTGGTCAGTCAGGCGCTGTCCAGATCGCAATTGTTCCACACTCAGTCATGTTTTGGGGGACTGGTGAATTACGCAGTGGTTCTGGGAGGGGTGGGTCCCCTACTGCAAAGAAATCAGACGCCATGTTAGAAGGGTAGCCCAATCTCACAGTGCATTGGGAGACACCCTCCCTCCCCCCATGGACATCTGGACTCCCCCCCCCCCCCTAACACAGGTCACCAGCATCGGGGCATTGATTGGGATGTCTTATGGAATATTTTTCTTCATGTCTGAGTAGAGTTGCTATTTAAAAACATCCATTAATTTGTTGATTATACTAGGGCAGAAAGTGCTCCAGAAATCTGTGCGCGTTAACTGGAAATGGAACCAATGGCATAATTTTAGTTTCAGTGTGGTTTCGATAATTAAACTTGAAGTTCAATGTTTTAGTGACTTGTCACTGTGATTTCACCGTGTGCATTCGCAACTCTACATCCGTTGTTTCATGATATAAACCACGCATACAGATTTTGAACCATATCCTTAATAGCTTCAGATAAAGAACTGCTCGGGTAATTATTGCCTAGTATAATGGCCACTCGGTTTGCTGAAGTCAGGGTTCAAACTACTGAGCAGACAAAAGCTTGTATCAAGGGACAGAATGATTATCTGTGTAATCAGCCACTAATGAGTAAAGCTCTTGCAAAGCTTCAATAAGAATCAGAAGTGACAGGCCTGCACAACATAGGAAAGCACAGAAAGAAAGAAGGTCACCAACCTATTGAGTGTGAGTATGTTCCTTTAAATTGACAATCTCTAGTTTGCACCACTGTTAGCTCTCTCTAATTTGTTTAAATATATAATCTGCAAAATTGTCATTGTTCATGTTGTTGTCACAGGGCAATTAGACTTTCATCCTTTTTCTCCCACAACATTTGTGTCTTATATTCATCGCTGAAAGGTAGTATTCATTAATAGATAAGGACAATGTTATGCAATCTGCGAACACTTTATAATCTTCCATTGGAAATTAAAAGTCAAGATGCGCATTTTTGGAAGCGCATAATACATCTTCAGCAAGTGCCGTCGCAGTAGTTGGAACTTGGGCCAAATCAATTGATTGTATTTACTGTTGGAATAGATTAAATTATAGAATATTATTAAAATGTTGTGTTCAATGGTGAAATATTGCCTTTTTTGTCTGGTAAATTAGGCAAGCAAATTAATATTCGTAGAGATTCTTGGAGCGGATGCTTCCGCTGGTGGGGCATTCTAGGATGAGGGGTCATAGTCTTAGGATAAGGGGTAGCAAATTTAAAACAGAGTTGAGGAGGAACTACTTCCCCCAAAAGGTTGTGAATCTGTGGAATTCACTACCCCAAAGTGCGGTGGATGCTGGGACAGTGAGTAAATTTAAGGAGGAGTTAGACAGATTTTTAATTGGTAATGGGGGGGAAGGCAGGAAAATGGAGATGAGAAGCATATCAGCCATGATCGAATGGCGGAGCAGGCGCGATGGGCCGAATGGCCTAATTCTGCTCTGCTATCTTATGAACTTATGAGATAAGGTAGCAGCTAAATTGTTTTAAAGTTTATTTATTAGTGTCACAAGTAGGCTTACATTAACACTGAAATGAAGTTACTGTCAAAATCCGTCAGCTGCCACACTCCGACGTCTGTTCGGGTACACTGAGGGAAAATTTAGCATCTAACCAGCGCATTTTTCAGACTGTGTGAGGAAATGGAGCACCCAGAGGAAACCCACGCAGACACGGGGAGAACATGCAGACTCCGCACAGACAGTGAGCCAAGCTGTGAATTGAACCCGAATCCCTGGCGCTGTGAGGCAGCAGTGCTAACCACTGTGCCACCATATCGCCCATTTTGCTGCTTTTGCCAAAATTCTGCTGATTGTGGTAGGTGATAGGAACTTCATTTCAGAGGTCCATAGTGTAGAGATGTATTGATATAAGAGATAATAGAGGTTGTTGCATCAAGTTAATTTAAAATGCAGGTTTAGTTTTCAGTATTATCATTGTGGATTTTTTTTTATTCATTCAAGGGGCATTGCTGGCCCAGCATTAATTGCCCTTCCCTGAAGGCAATTAAGAGTCAACCACATTGCTGTGGAACTGGAGTCACATGTAGGCCAGACCAAGTAAGGGTGACAGATTTCCTTCCCTCAAGGACATCGGTGAACCAGATAGGCTTTTAATGACAATGGTTACATTCCAGATTTTTATTGAATTCGAATTTCACCATCTACCATGGTGGGATCCGAATCTGGGCCCCCAAGCATTAGCCTGGGTCTCTGGATTGCTAGTTCACCAACAATGCGATTACACCACTGCCTTCCCTGTGTCAAAGTTGCATGCTAAAGATGTTGGTTTTATATTAGGAAATATAACAGTCTGAGAATTCAGGGTTGAGGGGGCTGGATATAGCACTTGGAGCGAATGGGATCAAAGGTTATGGGGAAAAAGTAGGATTAGCCTATTGAGTTGGATGGTCAGCCATGATCGTAATGAATGGCGGAGCAGGCTCGAAAGGCCAAATGGCCTCCTCCTCTTCAATGTTTCTATGTTTCTAAATGACCTAGCTGGATATAAGGTGTTGCCATCTCAGTGGTTCCAGAAAAGACCAAAGAAGCTTAAAACTGAAAATGTACAAAAATACACAACTTTCTGTAATCCTGCTGTAAAAAATACTGCTTCAATTCAAGGTGTAGCCATAAGGCCAGAAGCTCAGATTGCTAATATTAAAAGGATATTGGAACCTCCGGCTGACAGAGTGGGATAACAGCAGCTGGAGACAATTTAAAGCTGTCTGAATTAAACCTACAGACAGAACTTGATCAAGAGGTGTCAAAGCAGATAGCAACAGTACTCAAATTTGTTCCATTTGACGATGGAACAAAGTCAAGCATTACTTTAGAACTGAAAGACTCAGTTACAGCCAACAATGATGCCATGGAGTTGTGGAGGAGAATACCTGCTCTTGAACATAAATTAAAACTTTTAACTGATGAAGCGGTTACTCTTGTGAGAAAAGAAAATTGGACAAAGCTCATATTGTGTGGGAAGATGGACAAGAAGAACAAATAAATAGAATTTAAATTAATTTGTGAACTGACCAGAAAACAGTACCAAGACTTCTGTCTGACCACTGGAGTCATCTCGACAAAGTTCTGAATGGAGCTAAGGAGAATATTAACCAGCAGAAGAAGTTTGCATAAAGGGTGCCAGTGTCAGACCTGCATATTCTAGAAAAAACACTATGGGGGAGTTTTCCCACTCGCCCACCACGGGAATCGTAGCAGGCGAGGGGTGGACCATGGGAAGGTCCGTTGACCTCAGGCAGGATGTTCTGGTTTTGGGGCAAGTGCAGCTGGAAAATCCCACCCTGAAATGTTAAATTATGGAAACAAACTTAAGCATAAAAGTAAATCTGCATTTAAACAGGAGGAAGACGATTCACATATTTGGTTGGGTGAGTCTTCCTGAACAGATTTAGACATTAATTAAGCTGCAGATGTAGAATAGAATGGAGATCAGGAGCTGAAGAATGGTTCAAAGATTATGTCAAAAGATCTCCATCCAGATGACAATGTACTGCCTAGACTTGAAGAACAATGAGAATTACTGAGTACAAGGGGTAAGAGGCATTTTGACAAAAGAATTTCTTCTTGATTTCTAATTCACATCTGCTGCCATCAAAAAAAGGAGTTATCATAAATCAGTAATGTTATTCTTGACAGAGTTAACCAGATCAAAGAGAGCATATGCTTTTCCAACCCAGGACATGGAGGAGCTGTAAATACTACAGAAAATAAGGAAGTAGATTTGCTCCGACAGTTGACAGAATTTGAAGCTAAAAGTAGTAAAATGAGCTCTACTTCACAAGAGAGTTGGAACTCAAATAAGCGGTGTAAACTGAACTTTAAATCCTGTCACATTCAATTAGTTATATGGGTTAAGTCAGTGCTTCCCAAACTATTTTTTGTATTGTGACTCCATTTTAATGTTTCACACTTGGTGTGACCCCAGACTGAGCATTTATTGAGGATGGGAATTGTGCAGGGGGGAGGGAGTCTTTGGGAGGGGTGGGGCTTCAAATAGAAGAGATATTGGCACAAAAAAACAACAAAGACACCTCGCATTTTGCAGGCTCTGTTGGTGCCAGCAATCAGGCCTCACAGTTCATTGGATTAGGCCATGCCTGTGGAAACTGATGGGTTATATAGACTCACAGTAAGGAGTTAACAAGCAGAAAGGTTTATTCAGCAACCTTAGCAACTCTTACAAGTGTGTGTCTGCCTGTGCTGTGGGAGAACAGCCGTGCTACTGACACGTCACCTCCCATGTCCCTGTCATCCTGATGTACACCATCTACAATGCGCATAGACAGAACAAAATCATGCTCATTTGAAGGGGCATCACACCCAATCCCAGGACTGTCAGCCTGTCCTCCTATGGCCTCGCTATAAGACTCACAGTTTGGGCGACCAAGATAAAAGATTAAATGATGAACTGTGACACCAATGGAGAAGATATTACTTGTACAATACATAATAAATTCATTATTAAGATGCTTACAATGTTATATTCTAATAATGTTGTTGAAAAATTATTACCATTGTAATAATTACCATTGTAATAATTTTTCATTTTTAGGGAGAGATGTGTTAGAAGTATGAGGTTTTATAAAGTGGCTACATTTCAAATTGTCTCTTCTAGTTCAAGATAACATGGAATAAAGAAAAGGGGCATGTGATCTCCTATTAGCGCTCCCTGATATGTACCTATGTGACCTGGTTTGCCATAGGGATTTGGGGCCCAGGTCGAGTCCAATTGAAGTCCATGTGCTGGCATTCACTTCTGGATACAAAGAAAGGTACATCAGGGCTTCCGATGGGCAGGATTGCAGGCACTAAGGAGGAGATCTTATTGGCTCGTAATGCCGGTCTGTTGGCATGACGAGCCGGTAAGATCGCCAGATAGATGAAAATCTGAGTTCCAGCCCGGTTTGTTGCCTCTCATGATCATACCACACTGGATTGCAGGGAAGGGTGCGAACCTAATTTAAATATCTAAATTCTCATTTTAGCATGTTTAGTGAGCCCGGAACGCTGTTGGCCAGGCTCACTTGCCTTAACGGCCTCGCTGGTGGAGGTCCTCGCCGGTGAGGAGATTACATATGGTCCCCACTAAGGGGGAATGTTTCTCTCACCAAAAGAATGGGTACAATTCTCTCCCGTTTTCACAATTGTTCAGCACTTAGAATTTATTAGGTAAGATTGTCCCCTCAGATTTTCTGAGAATAGCAGGGGAAAGAGTTGTTCTCTGTAACCAGCAGGCAAAAAGCTGGTGGGAGCTTGTTCTCTGGTCAAAACTGTCTGGTGTGGAACTTTAAGGGGACTGGAAGATTCTCCCTGCTTTGGCTGGGAGGAGGAATTCCAGAGTGGGCCTTGTTGCTGGAAGCCAGTTCAGAAATTTTCAGAAGGCTAAGGAAAGTTACCTTTGACAGACACTAGACATTGGGACTGTGTGAAATGGGGAGAAGTGAGCCTGTTGGAAGCTAGAAGTAAATTTGAACTGGTTCCTGTAAATACTGCAATTTTGCGGTGAGTGTGGTGTAAATATATAAATGCATCATAGGGCTTTCAGCAGTTTTAGGAAGCTTAAGGTGAAATATTTTTCTGTAGTTTAGTGTATTAGTTCTTTACAAACTAGCCAATGCTGATTTTGCATTGTTTATTCCAGTAAAAGAGTTAAATATGAAATCTTGTCCTGTGTTCCTTGAGTCGGTTGCTGGGAATTTTAATCTATTTTTAAAAGTTATCGGTCTCCATGGGGATCAGTGTAATCAAATAATTTCTTCATTATCTTAATGTTGACCTGTTGAACATTATTTGAACATTTAGTTCAGAAAATTAACCTTATAGGAAAAATTTCCAAAAGGTTCTGACAATTATACATTCATGCAGCATGCGAGCAAGGTGATGAATTGTCTTCCTGTGACTCACAAACAACATCTGGTATTGATGTAGATTTGCACCTTGCCAATAAAATGCTAGCCAGGCAAAACCTACCAATTGATTTAAATGTAGTTCATTTTGTTGATCATATCAGAATCCAAATGTCGTTCTGATTAATATCGGCGTGCAGGTTGTTCCAATTCATTATGTTGTGCCCGTTCAAGCATGCAGATGTTACAAACTTCTGAAGCTATTTTTAAAAGCCACATGTTTAAAGACTGCAGAAGATGGGATCCAAGGATCACGAGGCATCTCTTGTGGATTGAAACTACCCTGTCTACAGAGAGAACAGAAAAGCACATTACAGACTGATGTGATACATTGTGGGTCAGACCACAAGGTAAATAAAACCGATCGATACTTCATTGTAATATGATTGTCTGCCCTTCAATCACAAAGGCCTTTAGCTGTCTGAAACTACAAATGTGGAAGGCCACAGTCCGGTACGCTTATTGAATGGGCACAGCATTCAATTGAATTGCCCCTTCATGTCCAAAGATGTGTAGGTTAGGTGGATTGGCCATGTTAAATTGCCCATTACCTAAAAAAAAAGAGATGCTAAATTGCCCATTAATGTCCAAAGATGTGGAGGTTAGGTGGATTGCTAATGCTAAATTACCCCTCAGTGTCCAAAAATGTGTACGTTAGGTGCATTGGCCATGCTAAATTGTCCCTTAATGTCCAAAGATACGCAGGTCAGGTGGATTGGCCATGCTAAATTGTCACTTAGGGCCTGATTTTACCATTTTCATTCTAAGTGCTGAATCTGGGCGCAATTCAGATCTGACTTGGAAATCTGCTTTCAGGCACCTCCAGACACATTCAGCCTGAAAATAAAATTGCGGGTCTGAATCGTGCTGTGGGTGGGGTTTAGTGCGCCCAAAATGATCGGAGCTCTGAACTGTGCATGCACAGTTAGAAAAACAAATTGAAAAAGCGCGCCCGTGTCAGATCGCTCCCGGGCCGCAAAAAGCAGAGAAAGCGGCCCGGGAGCGAAAAGCGGGAGCAATGGCCCCCACAGACATAACTGTCCCCCTGATCCACCCCCACCCTGCTACCCAGACCGATCGCGACCCCCCCATCCCCCTCACCAGAGATCCATCTGGCCTCCCCCCCCACCCCACCAGTGAGCGATCGGCACTCCCCCCCCTCCGCCCCAGAGAATGATCTGGCCTCACTCCCCCCCCCCCGCAGAGAATGATTTGGCCTCATTCCCCCCACCCATCCCAGAGAATGATCTGGCCTCACTCCTCCACCACCCCCAGAGAATGATCTGGCCTGCCTTCCTCCCCCCCTCTCAACCAGACAACGATCGGGCCTCGCTCCTCCCCCTCCGCCCCCACTAGAGAATGATCTGACCAGCCTCCCTTCCCCCTCCACCACCGATCTGACTCAGAGAGCTGTTGGAAGCTCTGAACTCGCCTCTTCAGCAGCTGGAGTGTCCGAAAGAGACTTTTATTCAGCATATCCATTACGGCGCGGTTCCGGATTGGCAAGCGCAGTGGTAAAGGGGGAAATGCTGATAAAGTTGGGCGGGCAGTTCATTAATTCAATTGAAATGCATGCAAATGCATCTAAATCGCCGTTGCGCCCGTTTCGGGCGCGAATCGGATCGCGGCCATTCCTGGGTCTCGGTAAAGTGGCCATCTGCGTGGACGCAGGCGCAGATCGCGTTAATGGCCTCACACCCAACTTTACCACATTTTCGCGCCCACGCAATGGTAAAATCGGGCCCTTGGTGTCCAACGTTATGTAGGTTAGGTGGATTGGCCATCATAAATTGCCCCTTGGTGTCCAAAGATGTGTTGGTTAGGTGGATTGGCCAAGCTAATTTGCCCCTTAGTGTCAAAGTGATTATCAAGTTAATACATGGGGTTATGGGAAGAGGACTTGGGTGAGATTGCTGTCGGTGCAGGCTTGATGGGCTGAATGGCCACCTTCTGCACTGTAGGGATTCTATGATTCTACAACTTCAAGCAGAATGACATCAGAGAATCCACGAAATGCCATCTAAAGCCATTGATTCGCTACAGTCAGTAAGCAGCCAAGGTATCCAACAACAATACTTCAAAGCAGAAAGAAGGATTCTCTTACAACCTGTTCCAACTTCAAGTTCACCTGAGAGACCAACCTCTGAGCAGATCAACTACAGGAACCATTGTCCCTCCTTTGCTTATCAAAACTTTCATTCCAGCCAAAGTATCAACTCCACTAAGAAACATCAGGCCTGCAGCAAACAAGAGACTGAGATATGATCACAAACAATACCTGGTATTGTTGGCCCAAGGGACTGCCTAAGAAGAAGAGAGGAAGATGCAACCCATGGGCTGGAGCAGACTGAAGCTGAAAAACCAGTTGAAGAAGTGATCAAACACAAACTGAGTGGGAGACTGGAACCTCTCACTCATTGTTGTGCTGGGGATCTGGGCAGTAGGCTGACCCAAGATGCTTTCAATGTCACAGATGGTCAGCAAGAGAGAGACCGAGTTTACAGAATTGTCTATGTAGTGCAGAGCAGAAAACGTCTTCTTAACGTCACGAGGGGAGCAGGAGCCTGAAGAAATATGGGACAATACATTACAGTTATATAAGTCATTGGAGCCTTGTGTACAGTTTTGGTCACGCTGTTCTAGGAAAAACATTGATAAACTAGAAAGAGTGCAGAGAAGATTTATGAGGATGTTGTCAGGACTAGTGGGCCTGAGTTATAGGGAGAAGTTGGACAGGCTAGGACTTTATTCCTTGGAGTGTAGGAGAATGAGGGGCGACCTTATTGAGGTTTATAAAATCATGAGGGGCATAGATAGGATGAACGCACATAATCTTTTTCCAAGAGAAAGCGAATTGAAAACTAGAGGGTTTAGGTTTAAGGTGAGAGAGGAAAATTTAAAAGGGACCTGAGGGGCAACTTCTTCACACAGAGGGTGGTGTGCATATGGAATGAACCACCAGAGAAAGTGGTTGAGGCAGCTTCAATACAACATTTAAAATGCATTTGGATGGAAGTACATGGATGGGAAAGGGTTAGACGGATATGGCTAAATATGAGCAATTGGGATTAGCTGGGAAGGCACCATGGTCGACATGGACTGGTTGGGCCGAAGGGCCCATTTTTCCACATCAGGTTGTAGATCAGGAAAAGAAAGAAAAAGTAATGATAGCAGCAGATCCTGGACAGAAGCAGCGTCTTATATTTTTATAGCAATGTTGTCCAATGAAGCCCAGAAATTTGAAGCCAGATTTAAGAGCAAATCCACGGCCAGGTTTTCCAGAACTTTAATAGAGTTCACAAGGTAAATTGGGGGATGGGCTTTGAACCATAAGATGGAGACTTTTTAAACTAATGGTTAACAGTTTGGGTAACAAGAGCCCACAACTAGAATTAGGGAATTCCCCCCCTAATTTCCAATCCTCTCCCCTCATCTGGTGGTGCATTAAGGTGGACTTTTGTCTGTTTCCATAGCTAGTTGCCAGTCTGTCACCAGAGACTTATAACTTGAGGGGCACCACTCCACATCAAGGGTGGTTGACCCTGAGTCTCTCCTGCTCTTACTACTAACCATTGGCATGTTTGGAAGGTTTTGCAGGTTGACACTCAACCTGCAAGACCCAGGCCCCGCACTTGCAGTGGCGGCTCCCTGCATCAAAAGCAGTCAGACCAAACAAACAGAAGCGAGAAAGAACCATCTATCTTGGCAAAGTCCAATCTGTGCTCCCTTCGCCACTGATGTTGTGGTTTAAAATCTCCCAGAATGCTTCCTTTGGCTACCGGTTGGTGGATGCCAAGTCCAATAGACTCCTGGCCATTCTGGGAGGGCTGGCAACCCTATTTAATGGCCAACGATAGACAGACATAGTTGTCTGATTTCAAGAAGAAATTAGATATAGCTCCTGGGGCTAAAAGGGATCAGGGGATATGGGGGGAAGGCGGGATCAGGATATTGAATTTGATGATCAGCCATGATCAAAATGAATGGCAGAGCGAGCTCGAAAGGCCAAATGGCCTACTCCTGCTTCTAGTTTCTCTGTTTCCATAGTGAGGACCTCCCTAGTTTAGAAGGTGGCCATTGCTGGTGTGAAGTTAAAGAGGTAGTTAGACAAGCACAGAACTAATTAGAATACAGTATAAAGATGTCAAATGTATTGTGAAAATAATCTACTGTATTATGCTGAGACTTCAAACTGTTACTTTAATGTGTAGCAAGGTAATCCTGACCATTTCCAACTGTTTGAAGGCACTACTGCTGCCGGGATCTTGACCAGAAGATGTTCAAGACTATTAACAGCCTCAATGAAGTAATGACCCTGCAGATTTTAATTGGTTCTCAACTACAAAAGTGTCATTAAATAGCATTGCTTAGCAATCATTTTTGAGGCCTTAGGCACTGCTGTGGTAATTGTAATTGCAATATAATGCTGCCATTACCTATGGCCCTGCCTGGGAAAGCATACACCATATTTTAATCATAGTGTTTCCATGTAAGTTAAGTGTATAGGGTGGCTAATCTGATAGTGGGGGAATGGGCAAGATTTTCATATCCAGTATCAGCAGGACTTCTTAGAATTCTAGATAATAAGTTGGAGTTGGCCCAGCATGCAAAGTGAGCCTGCCACTACTTTAGAGCATGCTGTGTGAGCTCACTACAGTTTGACTTTGTTCGGCATTTAAGAGGCCTTAGTTGAACAGTTGCAATTCTTGCTTTCTCTTTTGATGATGCTTTGGGAGACCATGCATCTGATTTTGGGACAGGTGACCCATGGGCCTTGCACCAAACCTGACGCCGATGCCAACCAACCAAACAGAGCGGATATTAGGAGCACTAGCAGGTAGTTTCTGGAAAGCGTGGAAGGCAAAAATGGAGGGAACGGATGGGTTCAGGCAGACAATGGCTCCCAATAGTTAAACAGATGGCTTCCTAGAGATAAGGATTACCATCTACAAACCTGCCCACTAATCAGAATTCTTCATGGTGAGATTTACAAGGCCCAGGGATCCACTGGGTTAATTTGGAGCACATCCCCATGTTCAAATAGGAATGGTGGTGATGCTATATAACGTGCTATGGCTTGTGTGCTCAGGAAAGTAATTTATGCACTGACACAGTGTGAGAGGAGGGGTTCCAGCATGGAAAAGGAAGAAGATGTGGAAGATACAGGTGAGAAAGAGAATGAGGATAATTGAAAAGCTTGATAGAATTATCGTAGAATCATAGAATCCCTATAGTGCAGGAGGTGGCCATTCAGCCCATCAAGTCTCCACGGACAATAATGCCATCCAGGCCCTATCCCCGTAACCACATGTATTTACCCCACTAATCCCCCTGAAACCAATGGGCAATTTAGCATGGCCAATCCACTGAACCCGCACATCTTTGGACCGTGGGAGGAAACCTAAGGCACTCGGAGGAAAACCACGCAGATACGGGGAGAACGTGCAAACTCCACACAGACAGTCACCCGAGGCTGGAATTGAACCAGGGTTCCCTGGCGCTGTGAGGTAGCAGTGCCACCCATTGTGCCACCTTGCCACCTAGTTTATCCAGTCTTGGTCCAAGGAATGCTGAAACTGCTCTGATAAAGGCTGTGCTCTCAATAAAAAGAAACCAAGTAATGAATTTGGTGAGGAAAATTATTGGAAAAACTGCTGAAGGGCAGGATAAATCTTCGTTTAGAAAAACACAGATTAATCAGGAGGGCTTTGTGACGGAAAGATTGTGACTGACTGACATGATTTAATTTATTGACGAGGTGGCAAAAAGTACCAGTGGGGTTGTGCATCTGATGTGCACTGCATGGACCTTAGCAAGACATTTAATAAGGCCACAGAAGGTGGCCTGGTCATGAAAACAAAAGCCCATGGGATCTAAGGCAAAGTTGTAAGTTGGATACAAAATTGGCTCAAATGCAAAGGGTAAAGGGTCGATGGGTGCGAGCCAGTAGAATTGTGAGAGTGCCGAGAAACCAGGTTCGTGACTGATCTCTTGCCTCTCCAATCTCACCGGCACCGGATATTTGGTGCATTCAGCCTCCTCCCCCCATTTCCATCGAGAGGCTGAATAAATTATTTCAATATATGGCAAACCTAATTTAAATGAAATTCGCGAGCCAGAGGCGCAATTGTCCAGCCTCACGTGCCTTTGTGGCCTCGCCGGGAGACGTTCTCTCCAGTAAGGAAAACATTTGGCCCCCACAAAAGGCGATCAGCCGTGATATCCTTGCCGGTAGAACCGGAGGCCATTGAGGCCACCATCTCCACAAGGAGGTCGAGGGCAAGGGGGGAGTTCTCCTTGGGCAGTGCCAGCCTAGCAGGGTAGAGTTTGATGGGGCGGGGCCTGAGGAGACAGGGCGTGAGGGAGATCTGAAGGGGGCAGTGCCTACAGGGGTGGGCCGATTGGGTAGGGAGGGAGGAGGGATCCGCTGCCACTATGCATGCAATGGCTGGAGGGATGAGGAGGGGGTATGGGGGCCTGCTGCCACTCTGCACACGATCAGTGGGGGGGGGGTGGGGGCAGCAATCAGTCTGCGTGGTGGTGGGGGGAGGGTGAGCGAGGGTGATATTTCCGGGTGGGGGGCACTCGCGATTGGCCACGGGCCCCCAGGATATCTGAGGGGGTGCTTTGTTGAGGCTGGCTGCAGCAGCAGAGAGCTGACAGATCTCTCTCTGGCCTATCACATGTGTAGCCACATAGGTTTGCACATGCGCAATGGTTCCCTCTGCTGCTGCAGCAGGCTTCCTGGTGAGTTAAGCCCCACCCCTCCCTCTAGTGCCTGGAAATGGTCTAGTCCATTTTCTCCTACTCTGAGTACATAAGATATGTAATTTGGACTCACCCAAAAAAATGGATCTGAAACTCCCGTTTTCAGGCTAACACCTAGAATTGTTCTCATAAAATCACTCCTGATGGGTTTTCTTATGACTGGAAGGCTGTTTCCAGTGGGTTCAGAAAGTCTCAGAGGAATGGTTCCCCCTTTTTTGTGCTGTGTATATCAATGATTTAGACTTGAATGTATGGGACATAATTAAAATTTTACGGATGATACAAAAATTGATCATGTGGTTGATAATTAAAAAGACAGCTGTAGACTACAGGAAAATATAAAAGGAATAATCAAATAAAACAGTGGCAGATAGAGTTCAATCCGCATAGGTGTGAGATAATACATTTGGAGAAGTTTAACAAGTCAAGAGAATACACAAAAAGTCTTAGATGTGTAGAAGAACAGAATTGGAGTGCATATCCACATATCCCTAATAGTGGCTGGACAGATAAATAATGTGATCAAGAAGGCCTCTGGAGAGGGAGATTTATGTGATGTGAGCATGGAAATGGCTTTGTTTCTGTGAGCTCTGGGACGACCCATCTTTTCATTTACGAGCACAGCTCCTAAGTACTTAACCTTGGAGTGAAAAGTGCAGAGTGCCAATAAGAATCTTGATGCATCAGGTTAAAGAATCCCTATTGTCGAGAATGCAGCTTCCTCAGTTGAGGCCCCGCTTTCAATGGAAAATCAAGTCAGTGGTTTGTCAGACAGCCTGATCGATCCGGAGAACCAGGGTCAGAGGAGGAGTGTCCGTGTGACCGGATTTCCAGAAGGAGCTGAGGGCGAATTCCCAGCTAAGTATTTTTGAGAACTGCCTACCACGATTTCTTAATCTCGACACCAATGGTGAGCATATTAATCTAGAAGGGGCACGTTGGATCCTGTTTTTGAGGCAGGCTCCCCCACCCCCCCCCCCCCCCCCCCCCCCCCCACCTCCCCAGCCGGTAATCATGGATTTTCATAGCTTCGGTCACAGAGGTTTCAATGAAATTGGAAAGTGTCTGAGAGCTATCTGAATGCAGGTTGCCCTGCTTTATCCTGCTGCCCTGAGGGTGACATCTGACGCATCCTTAAGGCTGTTCGGCAATCCTACTAAAGCTATGGCCTCTCTAAACTCTGTGGATGGCAATAATTTGGATTCATAATCTGCAGTTCATCGCTAGCCCAAGACTTTACCCATTGTTGTTTGATTCTATGTTATTTATCCTGTTGACAGGGGTGATCTAGTATATGAACTCTGAGGTGAATTTCGTCTATTATCCTTTGAAATACAGAGACATCCATTTGTTTAGAATGGAATGCATTCCTCAACATGCTCCTTTAATTACTCCAAGTTAAAAACACAGATTTGACCCTACTATATCCGGAGAATCCCAGCCCAAATATCTACTGGTGACAATGAAACGACTGCCAATTTCAGAAAAACCCATCTGGTTCACTAATATCCTTTAGGGAAGGAAATCTGCCGCCCTTGCCTGGTCTGACCTACGTGTGACTCCAGAGACACAGCAATGTGGTTGACTCGTATCTGCCCTCTGAAATGGCCTAGCAAGCCACTCAGCACCACTTCTCAAGGGCAACTAGGGATAGGCAATAAATGCTGGCAAGCCAGTGATGCCCATGTTCCATGAATGAATTTAAAGAAATGAGTGGTGAAGTGAATACAACCTTCCCCAAGTGGACCTCTGCATGCCAGTGATTCACTCCTCCTGCAGCTCACTCAGCTCCTGTAGAGACAAACTGAGAGCTCTACGTATGAGTTTGATCGTCTGTTTTTATCCATCATCTCCAAACAGTTCCAGAAACACCTGTGACCTGAACCTCCACAGCCAATAACTGATGCATCTGATCCCTTCAATTGGAGACCCCAACATTCCCTCCCTCAATCCCTTCATTTTTCCTGCCTCATGAGAATGATGCATCGCCCAGTGTATTGGATTCTTTAACACAACTTTGAATCCTCCAAGTGCTTGCTTCTGAGGAAGGACAGAAGTATTGCACTGAACAGTGACAGGGATGATTGCCTGTGGGTGGAGCAGTAGCCAAATTGGGAAGGTTCCCATTCCACCATGTCAGGTACATCTGAAAACATTTTGTCTGAATAGCCAATAGATCACCAACATTAGTAAGAGGCCAATCACCATTGAGACTCCTGCAACTCCCAGAATGGAGTAGAATTTCAATGGTTAACTCAGTGCACATTTTATCTGCTGAAGCCTGGCCTACTTAGATGTTCAAAACTTTTGATCCTGCTCTGTGACCACCAATCTCCAAATCTTTCTGCCGTCAGATATCCTATAATACTTAATGCTTCCTCCTCATGGGGAAGTAAGTGGGTGTGGAGCTAATTTCTGTGTCTTTGCTGTTCCTTCACCTGTGGGTGTTGCTCCTTCATGTTATGTGGCATCATTTCTTCAGCAACATAAGTGTGAAAAATTATATGGTAGTCTCATTCAGCTAAGAGTGAGATCTGGAATAGCATCCAGTGATGGCATAGAAACTTCAAACCCACAAGGGTGCCATAGGTGGCACAGTGTTAGCACTGCTGCTTCACAGCACCAGGGACCCGGGTTCGATTCCTGCCTTGAGTGACTGTCTGTGTGGAGTCTGCATGTTCTTCCCGTGCCTGCGTGGATTTCCTCCATGTGCTCCAGTTTCCTCCCACAGTCCAAAAGATTTGCTAGTTAGGTGCATTGGCCAGGCTAAGTTCTCCCTCAGTGTACCCGAACAAGCGCTAGTGTGTGGCGACTGGGGGATTTTCACAGTAACTTCATTGCAATGTTAATGTAATCCTACTTGTGACAGTAATAAATAAACTTTAAACTTGAAAAAAAGCTTTAAACTTTAAAAAAAAACTTTTTTATTCATTCTTTGGAAGTGGACATTGCTGATTGGGCCAACATTTGTTGCCAATCCTTAAGTGCTCATGCATGGCTTGGTTGGCCATTTCCGAGGGTGTTTAAGAGTCAGCCATATTGCTGTGGATTTGGAGTCACATGTAGGCAGGTTCAGAAGGCAGATTTCCTTTCTTCCCGGATATTAGTAAACCAGTTGGGTTTTTACGACAATTAGCAATGGTTTCATGGTCATTGTTAGACTTATAATTCCAGATTTTGTTTTGAATTGAATTCACATTTCACCATCTGCCATGCTGGGATTTGAACCTGGGTCTCCACAACATTACCCTGGGTCCCTGGATTACTAGTCTAGTGACAATACCACTAAACCACCACCTCCCCAGATGGCCAGTGGTGATGGTTCAAGTATGAGTGATATTGGACATCATGCATTATTTAGGGGGGTATCAATCAGTAGCAACTGTGTGCTTGAGTATCAGAGCTTCATTATGTTACAGCACATCCCACAGATACTGACTGTGCTAAGAAGCCAATGTAAAAGTCACTGCTTGCAATAACTTTAATGCTGTGGGAGTGAACCACTTACCTTAATTGCCCATTGTCTGCAGATTCTCACATATTTTCTGGTACCGATTGCTGCTCTGGGATTTGTGAAGATGATATTAAATGCTTTAGTCACCTCCTCTGTGAAATGGCTGTGGCCTCAGGTTGTTCCTTCCCCTGGGTGTCCAAGTATCCTGCCTGCCTTTGTGCCTCACTTAACCAAGAAAACCCCAATGCACCCTCAGAGGCAGCCAGTGACTTGTGGGAGAGCACTAACACTAACGGAAATGGATGGACCTTGGGAAATCAATAGAGTCAGTGGGTGGGGAGAAATTAATGTCTACTTTACTCCCGCTGATGTGCTGAGAGATCCAGCAAATGTTTTTGTCTCCCAAACAGTGTAGGCTATTATTTTGCTCTAGCGGGTCATCTAACAGTATCTGCAATTGCTTAGATTGCCCTTGCCTGTTTATGTTTTTCTTGCATGGCCAGTCACTCAAAGTGCAAGTTGATAAGAACACATGGAGGACAACAGTGCTTGCAACTGTGTACTGCACCTCCAGTGAAATTACCAGCCCTGGCCTTGATGAGAAAGCGTTCATTTGAGGTGGGTGAACTCAGTGTCAAATCAGGTACAGAATGAGAAATAAAGATTTGATTTGATTTGATTTATTAATGTTACATGTAATAGCACACAGTGAAAAGTATTGTTCCTTGTGCACTATACAGACTAAGCATAATGTTCATAGAGAAGGAAACGAGAGAGTGCAGAATGCAGTGTTACAGTCATAGCTAGGGTGTAGAGAAAGATCAACTTAATGCAAGGTAGGTCCATTCAAAAGTCTGACAGCAGCAGGGAAGAAGCTGTTCTTGAGTCGGTTGGTACATGACCTCAGACTTTTGTATCTTTTTCCTGATGGAAGAAGGTGGAAGAGAGAATGTCTGGGGATCGGGGGGTCCTTAATTATGCTGGCTGCTTTGCTGAGGCAGTGGGAAGCGTAGACAGAGTCAATGGATGGGAGGCTGGTTTGCATGATGGATTGGGTTACATTCACGAACTTTTGTAGTTTCTTGCAGTCTTGGGCAGAGCAGGAGCCATACCATGCTGTGATACAACCAGAAAGAATACTTTCTATGGTGCATCTGTAAAGGTTGGCGAGAGTCGTAGCTGACATGCCAAATTTCCTTAGTCTTCTGAGAAAGTAGAGCTGTTGGTGGGCTTTCTTAACTATAGTGTCAGGATGGTGGGACCAGGACAGGTTGTTGGTGATCTGGACACCTAAAAACCTGAAGCTCTTGACCCTTTCTCTTCGTCCCCGAAAAAGAGGAAGAAACTTTAAGAGACAAAAAGAAAATGAACAAAAATTAAGGTGAATTACAAAGATCCTTTTTATATTTTTAAAATCTCAAACAAAACTTAAAACTAGAATGCGATACATTTGTAATAGTTAATTTTCAGCGCCAGAGAGGTTGACAGACAGTAAATAACATTTTTCACATTGTTAAAGGGCTATTAAGACTTAAATAGACAAAGACTAAACTTTCTATGGTGTTTAGTTCCTACCAACCATGCAAATACAGTAACTTCATCCTGATTAATGCATTTCAATCATAGAATCAGCAAATCCCTACAGTGCAGAAGGAGGCCATTTGGCCCATCGAATCTGCACCGACTCTGCCAGAAGATCTTGTCTAGGCCCGTTCCCCACTCTAGCCCTGTAACTCCACATATTTACCATGACCAATCCATCTACCCTACACATCTTGGGACACTAAGGGGAAATTTAGCATGGCCAATGCACCTGGTGGACCAGATAACAAACAGCACCTCTCACATTGCAACCTTTGTATATCCGTGCTTAACCTCACACTTGTCTCTTGCCTGACATCTACATAGTAATAAACATAGTGTTGGCAGCAAACTTGGCCCATCTTTTGACAGTTCCTTATGACTATATTTTGACCGACAGTAGCCAGTAGAGACAGAGAAAGGAATTATTAAATTCACTTGTTATCAGAAAGTGAGAGATTTACATGAAATGTCGACTCTCGGAGGAGGTGCTCTGACAGTTCTTTATTGATGTTCTCTGCCCTGAAGTCAGGAGGGTGATTATACCACATAGAAGAGTTCACTCTGCAGGATTGTGTAGGGGTGGGAGAAATTGGCAAATAGGTTAAGGGCCTTTTCAAAATAGGAAGAAATCACTTGAGTAAAGATTTAGTTAAAATACATCACTTAAACATGATTAAAATAACTTTCCTGAATTTATTACTCAATGGTACGGTAACATTTCAACTGAGTTCCACTGTACAAGTAACCTACGACAAAAATTTTGAATTCATCCAGATCTGAATTTGGATTTCTGAGAATTAATGCAAAGTAGACCATTTCTTATGATTTTCTATTGTACATGGGATACAATTTCATCCTTATTGTATGTCACAAGAGGCTGCAGGGAATTTACATCAGTCTTATTCAAACTGAATATAGCCTCCACAGAGATTGAAAGATACTGCAAAACAGACTATTTCTGGCAAGACAATTATTTGGGCTACATTAAATAGCCCAGTTGCATTTGACATCACTGGAAAGAAAAGGTCCAATTACCTTGACTGTGACCAGGTTTATGAATTAGGGGCTTCATGTTGAAGGAATCCCTTTTATTCAAGATCTCACTTAGAATCACAGAACAAAGACAGCACAGAAGGAGGCCATTCAGTCATTACAACTCTGGTGGCCTGTTGCTGGAATAATTGGAAACTGATGTCCTACAATCACCCCATCTCCTTCCACCTACCTCCAATTCAAATTTTTATTTACATTTCCCTTAAATGATGCATTGATTCTTTGCCTCAACTACTTGCTGTGGAAAAACATGATCCACCAATCATCCACATAAAGAATATCTTGGGCGGCACAGTTGGTCAGCACTGCTGCCTCATGGCACCAGGTGTCTGGGTTCAATTCTGGCAGGTTAAGTGGATTGGCCATGGCAAATTGCTCTTGGTGTGCAAAGATGTGTAGGTTAGGTAGATTAGCCATGGTAAAAGTACAAGGTTACGGGGATAGGGTGAGAGGAATGAGCCTGGCTAAGATGCTCTTTTGGAGAGTTGGTGCAGACTCGATGAGCTGAATGGCCTCCTTCTGCACTGCAGGAATTCCTCTCTCCTCACACTTTTAATTTTAACTTAAAATTACGCCTCAACCTAACCAGAAATAATCTTTTCCCATCTCTCTTGCATTTTTAAAATGTCTTTAAAATGTCATCATTGCAATCTCTGCTCCAGTAAAAATACCCCCAGAATCTCAAGTCTCTTCTCATACCTGTTGTGTCTTGCATTGGGTTTTCCTTGCTGTCGGTTATTGTTTATTTGACTTAATCTGGGTCTACCGGAAAGTAATCCTAATAAAAATCTTAGCTCTTTGTGGACTGCTGCAAGGCAAATTTTCGATATATGGAGGTATGGAATTGACTCCAGGTAAGTGCAGAGCCACATGTTATGGCCTGGTAACACATACCTGAGCAACACTATTGTGGGCAGTTCTGTGGTGGTGCTGCAGAAAGCTGCGCACAAATGAATTAGTCTCATCTCATCGCAAAGGTGCATCTTATTTCCGTAGTTGACTCTCACTCACTGTGTGTGGCATGTAGCTCACCAAGGGTGCGTAGGGTTGTGGCATTCCCACTGCCAACAGGTCTTAAACAACAAATCTTAAAGCTGGAATTCTTATTGAGCAACCAAAAATAATGAACAGCATGCGATTATTCAATCATCATGCATTGTAAAAACAAATTGTGTGGCGGTGAGGGTCATTGAGGGTCAGGGTGGCACAATGGTTAGCACTGCTGCCTCACAGTGCCAGGGACCCAGGTTTGATTCCCGGCATGGGTCACTGCCTGTGGGGTGTCTGCATGTTCTCCCCATGTCTGCGTGGGTTTCCTCTGAAAGACGTGCTGGTTAGGTGCATTGTCCATGCTAAATTCTCCCTCAGTGTACCCGAACAGGCGCCAGAGTGTGGCGACCAGGGGATTTCCACAGTAACCTCATTGCAGTGTGAATGCAAGCCTACTTGTGACACTAATAAATAAACTTTAAAAACCTTAAACCTTGATTGAAGTGCTAGAACACGTGTAGTAGGTTCAACTATGATGCAAACCTGGGAGCAGATGAAGAAGAAACGTTACACTTTTTCCATCATTGCCAGGGTAAGTGAACAAGCAGGTGACAAAGAAAAGTAAAATTCTGCAGATGCAGGAGATCTGAAATAAAAACAGAAACTGTTGGAAAAATATGTCTGCTAGCATTTGCTGGAGAGAAAAACAGGGTTAAATGCTGGAATTTTCCAGCCCCTCCTGCCGGCAGGGTCTTCCTGTCCCACCAATGTCAATGGACATTTGAATGGCTCACTGCATCCTCCACGGGGGAAATTTTTGCAGAGGGGCAGAAAATTTCAACCAATGTTTCGAATCGAATAAGACTGTCCTTTGGACATCTTCTTTGAATGCCTTATCTAACTTGTTCATTGCTTCTCATTGCCAACGTGGTACAGCCACATGAAAACTACTGTGCCAACTGCTAATGCAATGTGCTTATTTTCCTCTACTCTCCTTGACCTTATTGTCATTCAACAGCACTGCCTTGTATTGATCACAAATGAGTTAAAGTTCAAGAAGTAATGCAACAGTACAATGTCACATGGTCACATCAAGCATTTTGGTATCAACCATAGAACCATAGAATCCCTACAGTGCAGAAGGAGGCCATTTGGCCCATCAAGTCTGTAGTGACTCTCTGAAAGGCCCACCAGCAACTTGACTCCCGCCGCCCTATTCCTGGAAGCCAGCACATTTACTATGATTAATCCACTTAGAACATAGAACATAGAACATTACAGCGCAGTACAGGCCCTTCGGCCCTCGATGTTGCGCCGACCAGTGGTACCAATCTAAAGCCCCTCTAATCTACACTATTCCAATATCATCCATATGTTTATCCAATAACCATTTGAATGCTCTTAATGTTGACGAGTCCACCACTGCTGCAGGCAGGGCATTCCATGCCCTTACTACTCTCTGAGTAAAGAACCTACCTCTGACATCTGTCCTATATCTCTCACCCCTCAATTTAAAGCTATGTCCCCTCGTGCTAGCCAACACCATCCGAGGAAAAAGGCTCTCACTATCCACCCTATCTAATCCTCTGATCATCTTGTATGCCTCTATTAAGTCACCTCTTAACCTTCTTCTCTCTAATGAAAACAACCTCAAGCCCCTCAGCCTTTCCTCACACTTAACCCATATATCTTTGGACTTTGTTACAACTGATCTCACAATCCTCATATTTTAAATACAGGGTTTCTTTATAATCTGCTTCCAGAAGGAAAAAGTAGATGACAGTAAAGTGGGGGGTGGGGGGGGGGGGGGGTCGTAATGTTCACCCTCCCCCCACTCCTCCCCACTGCCTATTTGCAGGCAGGGGCACATAAAATAAAATGTGCGGTGAACTCCCAGCCTTCCTGCCTGCTCATGAGCTGTCCCCAAATTATAGTGGGTGGGTAAGGCATCACCCACTGAGGCCCTCAAATGGCCTAATAAATTTGCTAAAGGTACTTTCATCAGGGAATGCCCATGGTTGTTAGCTCTATAGGCTTCCAGGAGGCATGCAATAAGATTGGACACAAAGACTAGAGACAAAAGTTAGAATGCATGGAATTAAAGCTGGTCTTTTGACAGATGGTAAATTGGTTGGGAGGTAGGAGACTGAGCATAAAGTCAAACGGAAAGCATGCAATGGAAATTGCAATGGAACATAGACAAATTGAGAGGGAAAGTCTATAGCAGTAGGAGTTCACTGTGGGCAGGTATGAGGTCATCTATTTTGGACATAAAACAGATAAATTATATAATTGTTTTCAAAATGTTGAAAGACTAGGAGGAGAAGCAAACAAATTTACAAGTAAACAAATATTTTGAAGCTAAAAGATAGATACAGAAAGGAATTGAAAATGCCTCATGAAATGTTTGTATCGCAAAAGGGGCTGGGAAATAAAGGCAAGGAATCTACACTTCAATTATATCAGAGCCCAAATGTTCAATCCTGGACATCTGAGAAAGGATGTATTGGTCTTGGCAGAAGTACAGTACAGGTTCACCATAATGCTGCCATGGTTTAGGGAATTAAATAATGTCACAACGACAGGCGATTGAGATCTACCAACAATTTCATCAGCTCACCACAGACATATTGATCAGCTTAAAGAAGATCTGTTTAAAAAAAGAACAAGAAATTACATTGACGGCTGTCACGAATCACCTGGCGTCTGTTACTGTACAGAGAACAAAGAAAATTACAGCACAGGAACAGGCCCTTTGGCTCTCCAAGCCTGCACCGACCATACTGCCCGACTGAACTAAAACCCTCTACCCTTCCAGGGACCATATCCCTCTACTCTCATCCTATTCATGTATTTGTCAAGACGCCCCTTAGAAGTCACTATCGTATCTGCTTCCACCACCTCCCCCGGCAGCGAGTTCCAGGCACCCACCACCCTCTGTGTAAAAAGCTTGTCTCGTACATCTCCCTTAAACCTTGCCCCTCGCACCTTAAACCTATGCCCCCTAGAAATTGATTCTTCCACCCTGGGAAAAAGCTTCTGACTATCCACTCTGTCCATGCCCCTCATAATTTTGTAAACATCTATCAGGTCGCCCCTCAACCTCCGTTGCTCCAGTGAGAACAAACCAAGTTTCTCCAACCTCCCCTCATAGCTAATGCCCTCCATACCAAGCAACATCCTGGTAAATCCTTTCTGTACCCTCTCCATCCTTTTGGTAGTGTGGTGACCAGAATTGAACACTATATTCTAAGTGTGGCCTAACTAAGGTTCTATAAAGCTGCAACATGATTTGCCAATTTTTAAACTCAATACCCCGGCCAATGAAGGCAAAGCATGCCATATGCCTTCTTGACTACCTTCTCCACCTACATTGCCACTTTCAGTGTACCTATACACCCAGAACCTCTACCTATCAATACTCTTAAGGGTTCTGCCACTTACTGCATATTTTCTATCTGTATTAGATGTTCCAAAATTGCATTAACTCACATTTGTCCAGATTGAACTCCATCTGTCATCTCTCCACCCAAGTCTCCAACCGATCTATGTCCTGCTGTATCCTCTGATGGTCCTCATCGCTGTCTGCAAATCCACCAACCTTTGTGTCGTCCGCAAACTTATTAATCAAACCAGTTATATTTTCCTCCAAATCATTTATATATATAACAAACAGCAAAGGTCCCAGCAATGATGTCTGAGGAATGCCACTTGTCACAGCCCTCCATTCAGAAACGCACCCTTCCACTGCTATCCTCTGTCTTCTATGATCAAGTAAGAGTTTTAACAACACCAGGTTAAAGTCCAGCAGGTTTATTTGGTAGCAAATACCATTAGCTTTCGGAGCGCTGCTCCTTCGTCAGATGGAGTGGAAATGTGCTCTCAAACAGTGCACAGAGACACAAAATCAAGTTACAGAATACTGATTAGAATGCGAATCCCTACAACCAACCAGATCTTAAAGATACAGACAATGTGGGTGGAGGGAGCATTAAGAACAGGTTAAAGAGATGTGTATTGTCTCCAGACAGGACAGCCTGCAAGTCCAGGAGGCAAGCTGTGGGGGTTACTGATAATGTGACATAAATCCAACATCCCGGTTTAGGCCATCCTCATGTGTGCGGAACTTGGCTATCAGTTTCTGCTCAGCGACTCTGCGCTGTTGTGTGTCGTGAAGGCCGCCTTGGAGAACGCTTACCTGAAGATCAGAGGCTGAATGCCCGTGACTGCTGAAGTGCTCCCCCACAGGAAGAGAACAGTCTTGCCTGGTGATTGTCCAGCGGTGTTCATTCATCTGTTGTCGTAGCGTCTGCATGGTTTCCCCAATGTACCATGCCTCGGGACATCCTTTCCTGCAGCGTATCAGGTAGACAACGTTGGCCGAGTTGCAAGAGTAGGTACCGTGTACCTGGTAGATGGTGTTCTCACGTGAGATGATGGCATCCGTGTTGATGATCCGGCACGTCTTGCAGGGTTGTGTGGTGTCGTGGTCACTGTTCTCCTGAAGGCTGGGTAGTTTGCTGCGGACAATGGTCTGTTTGAGGTTGCGCGGTTGTTTGAAGGCAAGAAGTGGGGGTGTGGGGATGGCCTTGGCAAGATATTCGTCTTCATCAATGATATGTTGAAGGCTCCGGAGGAGATGCCATAGCTCCTCCGCTCCGGGGAAGTACTGGGCGACGAAAGGTACTCTGTCCACCGTATCCCGTGTTTGTCTTCTGAGGAGGTCGGTGCGGTTTTTCGCTGTGGCGCGTCGGAACTGTTGATCGATGAGTCGAGCGCCATATCCTGTTCTTATGAGGGCATCTTTCAGCGTCTGGAGGTGTCTGTTGCAATCCTCCTCATCCGAGCAGATCCTGTGTATTCGGAGGGCTTGTCCGTAGGGGATGGCTTCTTTAACGTGTTTAGGGTGGAAGCTGGAGAAGTGGAGCATCGTGAGGTTATCTGTGGGCTTGCGGTACAATGAGGTGCTGAGGTGACCATCCTTAATGGAGATGCGTGTGTCCAAGAATGCAACCGATTCCGGAGAGTAGTCCATGGTGAGTCTGATGGTGGGATGGAACTTGTTGATGTCATCATATAGTTGTTTCAGTGATTGCTCACCATGACTCCAAAGGAAGAAAATATAATCGATGTATCTAGTGTATAGCACGATTGAAGGTCCTGTACGGTGAAGAAGTCTTGTTCGAACCTGTGCATGAAGATGTTGGCATATTGAGGTGCGAATTTGGTCCCCATGGCTGTTCCGTCTGTCTGGATGAAGAACTGGTTGTTGATGGTGAAGACATTGTGGTCCAGGATGAAGCGGATGAGTTGTAAAATTCCATCTGGAAACTGGCAGTTGTCAGCGTTGAGTACTGAGGCCGTTGCAGCAATGCCATCATCGTGGGGGATGCTGGTGTAGAGTGCCGAGACATCCATTGTGACGAGGAGTGCTCCTGGTTCAACTGCTCCATGTGCGTTGAGTTTCTGTAGGAAGTCCGTAGTGTCGTGACAAAAGCTGGGGGTTCTTTGTACAATGGGTTTCAAGATGCCCTCGACATAGCCGGAGAGGTTCTCACACAGGGTCCCATTGCCTGATACGATGGGACGGCCGGGTGTGTTTGCCTTGTGTATCTTTGGGAGGCAGTAGAGATCTCCGATGTGGGGAGTACATGGGATGAGAGCACGGAGGGTGCTTTGAAGGTCCGGATCAAAGGTCTTGATCAGAGTGTTGAGTTGACGGGTGTGTTCTATGATCAAGCCAGTTCTGTATCCACCTTGCCAGCTCATGTCTGATCCCATGTGACTTCATCTCCTGCACCATGAGGGATCTTGTCAAAGGTCTTACTGAAGTCCATGTAGACAACATCCACTGCCCGATCAAGTTAGTGAGGCACAACCTCCCCTTCACAAAAGGATGTTGCCTCTCACTAATACGTCCAGTTATTTCCAAGTAGGAGTAAATCCTGTCTTGAAGAATCCTCTCCAATAAGTTCCCTACCACTGACATCAGGCTCACCAGCCTGTAATTACCTGGATTATTCTTGCTACCCTTCTTAAACAAAGGAACAACATGAGCTATTCTCCAATTCTCTTGGACCTCCCCTGTACAAAGGATACAAAGATTTCTCTCAAGGCCTCAGCAATTTCCTCTCTTGCTTCTTTCAGTATTCTGGGGTATATCCCATCAGGCCCTGGGGACTTGTCAACCTTAATGTTTCTCAAGAACTCCAATACCTCCTCCTTTTTGATCTCAACATGACTCAAACTATCTATACACCCTTTCTCAGACTCATCATCCACCACGTCCTTCTCTTTGGTGAATACTGATGCAAAGTACTCATTTAATACCTCACCCATTTCCTCTGGCTCCATGCGTAGATTCCCTCCCCTGTTCTTGAGTGGGCCAACCCTCTCCCTGGCTACCCTCTTGCTCTTTATATATGTACAAAAACCTTGGGATTTTCCTTAATCCTGCTGGCCAATGACTTTTTATGACCCTTTTTAGTCCTCCTTATTCCTTGCTTATGTTTCTTTCTACTTTCCTTGTATTCCACACTTGCTTTGTGTGTTCCCAGCCTCCTAGCTTTGACAAATGCTTCCTTTTTCTCTTTGACTAGGCTCACAATATCTCTCGTTATCCAAGGTTCCCAAAAGTTGCCATATTTATCCTTTATCTTTACAGGAATCTACCGCTCCTGAATCCCTATCAACTTACACTTGAAAGCCTCCCACATGCCAGATGTTGATTTGCCCTCAAACATCTGCCCCCAATCTACATCCTTTAGTTCCTGCCTAATATTGTTGCAATTAGCCTTCCCCCAATTTAGCATCTTCACTTAAGGGCTACACTTACCTTTACTCATCAGTACCTTTAAGCTTACTGAGTTGTGGTCACTGTTCCCAAACTGCTCCTCTACTGAAATGTTGACCACCTGGCCGGGCTCATTCCCCAATACCAGGTCCAGTATGGCCCCTTCCCTAGTTGGACTGTCTACATACTGCTTCAGGAAGTCCTCCTGGATGCCCCTTACAAACTCTGCCCCATCCACGCCCCTAGCACTAGGTGAGTCCCAGTCAATATAGCAGAAGTTAAAATCTCCCACCACAACAACCCTGTTACTTTTACACCTTGCCAAAATCTACCTACATTTCTGTTCCTCTATCCCCTGCGGCCTATAGTAAATCCCCACCATTGTGACGACACCCTTCCTATTCCTGAGCTCAACCCGGATTGCCTCGCTGTATGAGTCCTCCGAGGTGCCCTCCCGCAGTACAGCTGCAATATTCTCCTTAACCAGTAGTGCAACTCCTGGCGGCACGGTAACACAGTGGTTAGCACTGCTGCTTCACAGCGCCAGGGGCCTGGGTCAGATTCCCGGCTTGGGTCACTGTCTGTGTGGAGTTAGCACATTCTCCCTGTGTGTGCGTGGCTTTCCTCTGGGTGCTCCGGTTTCCTCCCACAGTCTGAAAGACGTGCTGGTTAGGTGCATTGACCTGAACAGGTGCCGGACTGTTGTGACTCGGGGAATTTCACAGTAACTTCATTGCAGTATTAATGTAAGCCTTACTTGTGACTAATAAATAAACTTTAACTTTACTTTTACATCCCCCTCTATCCCACCTGAAACATCTGTACCCTGGAACATTAAGCTGCCAATCCTGCCCTTCCCTTAACCAAATCTCTGTAATAGCAACAACATCGTAGCTCCAAGTACTAATCCAAGTTCATCTGCCTTACCTGTGACACTTCTTGCATTGAAATAAATGCACTTTAGTCCACCAGACCCTCTTTGATTCGCAACCACACCCTGCCTGCACTTTCTCTGAGTCTTACTGGCCCGACTCTCTGGTTCCCCTTCACTTAATTGACCTTTGCTTTGTTTCCCACCCTCCCTCCAGCACTCGCTGTTTAGCCACGTGTTGAGCTGTACTATCTTCCTATTTCTAGCCTCACTGGCACGTGGTACAGGGAGTAATCCTGAGATTACAACTCTAGAGGTCCTGCTTTTTAACTTTCTACCTAACTCCCTAAGCTGCTGCTGCAGGACCTCACCACTCTTCCTACTTATGTTGTTAGTACCAATATGTGCCACAACCTATGGTTGCTCACCCTCTCCCTTCAGAATGCTTTCTGCCTGTTCAGAGACATCCTGGACCCTGGCACTAGGGATGTAAAGCTGACCATTTTTCTGGAAAGTTTCAATATAAATTGTACTGCAGACCTGTTGCATGGAATTTCACACCAGGGGCATCTTGATGCCCACGTCACACTGGGACCCTCTTGGAAGGAGGGCATGCACATGCCAAACACTGGATTTTTATCAGTTGTCGTTCTAAGAAGACAGTGGGAATGGCGATGCAGCCAGATACTCTTCAGCCATTCAAAACCCCCTATAGAAGATGAAATAACACCATCTCCTGTTGATTTTTACCTTCGTGTGCCAAACGTTTGAAAGACAAAAAATTCAATAAATGTTGTTACTTGGTCTGAAAAAATGACTGCTAATCGGATTCCTTTCAGGGAATATATGGAGAGGAATTTAAAAACTGGTTCTGCCAAGCAGAATCAGGAGGGAGAACATTGCTGGAATGCAGCAGTAAAGATCTCTTTCTCTCTGAAGCTGAAAAAGTGTCATCAACAAAGTGCAGATCTGAAATAAATCGACTACAGAATTCTACTGGAAACCAACTAACTTTAAATGGCCACAGCATTCAACAATCTATGCCTCAAAGGCAAGCAAAGGAGTTAGTTACTTTTTAAAACTTTTTATTGGACTCCAACTTTCTTAATTCTGATATCTGTGTGTGTTTGTCGTTGCTTTTTATTATTTTTCTTGGCTTTAATAACTGACAAACTTACTCTTTCTTCGACGCAAGAAAACCTGGTTTGATTGGTTCCTTACTAACAAATAAGTACATTTGTATTGTAAAAGACATTGGGTGGGATTTTCCAGCTGCGGTCACACCAAGACCGGAAAACCCCGCCCGAGGTCAACGGATCTTTGCGTGATCCGTATTCCGCCCGCTATGATTCCCGTGGCGGGAGAGACAGTAAAATTCCAGTCATTGACAGGGGAAGGACATGGAAAAGCCTATTTCTGAGCAACCAAGGAGGCTGAGTAAAAGGGAAACCAGCTCACTCCTCTTCACCCAGTTGTAACAATCATAAGAGTAGGTTGGATGAAGCTGCCTTGTAGAAGGTTGAGGGCTGAGGGATAATCACAGAAGTGGTTAACATTGCTGCCTCACAGCGCCAGGGATCCGGGTTCAATTCCGGTCTCGGGTCCCTGTCTGTGTGGAGTTCGCACATTCGCCCCGTGTCTGCGTGGGTTTCCTCTGGGTGCTCCGGTTTGCTCCCAAAGTCCAAAGATGCGCAGGTTAGGTTGATTGGCCGTGCTAAATTGCCCCTTAGTCAGGGGGTCTAGCAGGCTAAATACACGGGGTTACGGATATAGGGCCTGGTTGGGATTTGTTGTCAGTGCAGGCTCGATGGGCCGAATGGCCTCCTTCTGCACTGTAGGGATTCTATGATCTGATCCAGGTGTTTACAATTTTTCAAGGATTTTATGTGTTAGCTCCAGAGAAACTATTTGCTGTGGTGTGGAATCATAAATAAGGGGGAGACCAATCTTAAAATTAGAGCCAGGCTATTGAGGAAAGAAAGCACTTTTCCTCAATTATGACAAAAAACCTGCCATTCTCTCCCTCAAAAAGGTGTGGACTCTGGAAAAGCTAGAACTTAAAAAACTGAGCTAGATTGCGGAATGTGTTGCCCCTTCAAAGAATTTTCCCTTCCCAAATTTACTGACAAACTGTTATCATTTTGTGTTTTCTGCTTTCAAGATAATCCCTTGGTAGGTTCTATACATTCTTATGCTTTTTGTCCATTGCATATGTGCCAGATACCTCACCTGTTGCCAGAATATAAAGTTATACCATGCACGCACTTTTATTTCCTCCTCCATTGCCTTCACACCCTCATAAATCTTGGCAACCCTGCCATAAGGATGCTCATTTGCATGATCTTGCTTCTGTCATCTGTCGTCTCCTCCTACAAACAGATAATGAAAGGATCCCATGTCGAAAAGAGGACTGTGAGATCAGTTGTAATAACTTGCCCAAAGAGTTGAGGTACAGATCAGCGCAACCTAACTGAATGCTGGAGCAGACTTGAGTGGCTTAGAGACTTGATCCTGTTCCTGGAAATAATGAGGAAGTTCGAAATAGCAAGGAAAGAATTCCTGGAAGAGAGACACGCCCTGGAGGATTCTTAGGCCCTCTTCCACGCATAAGTAACATTTTCATCAAGCTTCCATCATTAGTTGGTGGTGAAGCAGAAGATTCTTCTAGTCCATACGAGCATAAGATATCGGAGCAGAATTAGGCCACTTGGCCCATTGAGTCTGCTCCGCCATTCTATCATGGCTGATAAGTTTCTCAATCCCATTCTCCCACTTTTTCCCCCAAAACCTTTGATCGCCTTACCAATCAAGAATCTGTCTATCTCTGTCTTAAGTACACTCAATGACCTGGTGTCCACAGCCTTTTGTGGCAATGAATTCCATAGATTCACCACTCTCTTGTTGAAGAAATTCCTCCTCATCTGAGTTTTGTAGGATCGTCCCTTACTCTGAGGCTGTGCCCTCGGCTCCTAGTATCTCCTACTGATTGAAATATAGTCAATTTCCAGCATCTGTTTTTATTTGAATATCTGTATACCATAGTAGCAGCAACATCCCGATCACTTTCCAATCTGGTACATGGGACATGGGTTTGTTAAATTTCGTCATGTGAAACTTGGTAATATTGAATCTCTCCCCAATGATAGTGAAAGGATTTTTCAAAATTAAGGGTGTCAGACTTTGTCTATTGCAGATGTATCCACATCTGGCGTCACCCACAGTAATTTGCTGTTTATCGGACATATGGCTATTTTTAATTGCTATTTTTGATTTAAGATATTCATTAAGACATTTTTTAATGTTGGGACTTTCTTTTTAACTGCTTATAAATATGAAATATGTGTAATCAATGAAGTTAGCCCAGAGGCTGATGCACAGTAGACCTCTCCAAATAAAATAAGATTCCACAAGCTGTCTTTTAAGTAAAAATGTGTCGTGGAGTGTGGGGTAATGAAAGAGCGGGATGTTATATGTACAGTATTACAGTCCAGTGTGGCTGATTTCTTACATTTATTGACAAGGTTATGCCTGTGGTGAATGGATCCCATGTAGCTTCTAGGTCAATAATTTTGCACACTATCCTTTTCCTGCCAGAACCTGTTGGCTAAAATGTGCCCACCTGCAGCTGATATGCTTTAGCTGTGCCTGCTGCGGCCAACCTGCTGCTCTTTATTGTGTTTCTCTACTAGAGAAACACAGCTCCAGCTGGGGCAAGTGCAGCTGGAGCTGCACTTGCCCCAGTCTCCCCATATAGCTCTCTCAGTGCTCTATCTAACCGGTCCTGTGCTTGAAAACAGCATGTTTTAAATTAAACATAAATTTGCTTCAATATGCTTTAATTATTCGAATAAAGAACAATTCATGTTCTGCTGTAATCAAAGCTCATTCAGCCACTTACCATGTCCTACCCCTCCTCTAGCTTTCCTGCCTCTCTCTTGTAGAAACTTCCTCTCCTTCCACTTTTGCGCCCACTTATATTCTCAGTCCATATTGAAGCCTCCGAAGCAGCTAATCTGCTGATCTTCAAAGCTCTTCCAATCCTTTTAATGCATGGTCGTTGCTTTAAATGTTACAGCAATGGACCAACTGTTTCACCATCAATGTTTTGCAACCTCTCAGCAATGACAATCCCGCCATGCATCAGCAATGACCTCCAACCTGATGATAGTTTGCTTTGAGGTAACTCTGGCGAGATGGGCAGAAATCCGACTTTACCAAACTCTCCTCCATGTTCAATGCCATGGGCGTACAATTAGAACTCAAGAGTGTTTGGGTCCTGGACCAGAACCCCAAGTTACATTGTGAAGGCAGACTAGACGGCAACAATTTTTTCTATTTTGGCCTAAATGTCATGATGGGATGTTTCACTCCAGGAGTAATTCCACTGACAAATCAGGGATGATTTATAGTAGAAACAAACATTATTTAACAACACAAATAACTCTAACAAAATGAAGCAGCTTAACTCTTAATAGTTAAACAATAGTTCAAAAATGAAAGGAAACAACTTTAATTTCTAACTTCCACTTTAAATACAGTTAGCAACCATAAAGATACTTGCTACAAGGAGTGCACACAATCTTGAAGTTTTCAGAGAGGTTTTGATTTTCAGAGCAACTTGCAGACTTCTGTCCTTAAACAAATGAAAGCCAAAACTGAAAGCTGTTTTTCTCTGCACCTAGCACCTCCCATTAACCACATTATGACTTGATCCTGTTAATTGACCTAATCAGAAACCTATTAAAAAATCCATTAGCTCTCTCCTAAGTTAACATTAGATGGCTAAAATGAATGATTATCCTGCTCTCCTAAGATCTGAGCTGCATTTCCTCCAAAAATACTGACTGAAATCATAGAAACCCTACAGTGCAGAAGGAGGCCATTCGGCCCATCGAATCTGCACCGACCACAATCCCACCCGGGCCCTACCCCCACATATTTACCCACTAATCCCTCTAACATACGCATCTCAGGACTCTAAGGGACAATTTTTAACCTGGCCAATCAACCTAACCCGCACATCTTTGGACTGTGGGAGGAAACCGAAGCACCTGGAGGAAACCCACGCAGACACGAGGAGAATGTGCAAACTCCACACAGACAGTGACCCGAGCCGGGAATCGAACCCGGGACCCTGGAGCTGTGAAGCAGCAGTGCTAACCACTGTGCTACCGTGCCGCCCAAAAAGAAAGCTGCCTGTAAAAAGAAAGTGAACTTTAAAACAGTCCTCTGAAACATAAAAAACATATATCTATAGCAATTACAATCATCACAACAGCACATTCCACTTTACACAGTATAATGTTTCTGTTCTCATAGATTAACAAATCCTCTCATTCATGTTGAACTGTGTCACAAGAGATAAGCTGGCCTTGTAGAAGTGTCTTTCCGTGTTTGGTACTCAGAGTGGCGGCAACCCCATAAGGTCCCCCATTGCCGCAGTAACTCCCCTTCCCCCTCCCCCTTCCCCCCCCCACCCAATATTAGTTATCTGTATGACTGTTCCAAGGGCTGTTTTGGAGCAGGGAACCTATTAAGTTTGTAAAGTCAGGAAGACATTGTTAAATGTATTAATAGATCCTGAAGTCAATGTTAAATGCAATGAGGCCGTGTAACTGCCCAGGTTCATGCTCTGCCAACATAAGGCTGACAAAAAGGCAGACAGAAACCCAGAGGCTGTGTATACAACATTGTGTTCTGTACCTTACTGCCCAGGAGACCAGATTAAAAACTCTTTCCATCACAGCACAAGAATTCACAGTAAAACCATGGCTAGGTACTAATCTGACATGTGGAAAATCCTCATCCAGAATTCAAAACAGCAAACTACTTAAAGGCATGCAATCACAAACTGCAAAAGTATATCTAGCTGGAACCAATTTCAGCAGATAATACACCAGCCAGCCTCTTTCAAATCAGATAAAATTAATCCAATGGAATCAAGAAACCTGATTAGTTCATGACAATATATGTTATCCAGACATTAAAGAACAATGTCATAATGGTTCCACCACATATGTAGTAAGATCGATCAGTCAGTAATGTTTTCTCATTAGGCACTATAATCTGCTCTAGGATTGGGGTGAGGGAAAATCCAGAATGCCTGTCACAGTAAGAATGTTCCTTCTGCGAACTTTCTTTTCAAGTTATAGAGTGACATGGGGTGGGGACGGAGGGGAGGATTTTCTGGCTGCACTCGCCCCAAGACCGGAAAATCCCACCTGAGGTCAACAGACCTTTGCAAGGTCCTGTCCCACCTGCTACAATTCCCATGGTGGGCAGGACGGGAAAATTCCACCTGGGATCTCTCACCGGTTTAGCATCATCATAAAGCACCATAGGCCCAGTAACTACAGGTCATCCAGTTTAACTGCGTTGCTGGGGAAACTCCTAAAAACAATAATTCAGGACAAAATTAACTATCGCAAATAGTTAATTAAGGAAAGCAGCAAGGATTTCTTAAAGGGAAATCATGTTTGACTAACTTGCTAGAGTTTTTTGAGGAGATAATGGAAAGGGTTGATGAAGACAATGCTGTTTGATGTAGTGTACATGGACTTCCAAAAGGCATTGGATACTGTTATGTTTCAGGTGAACAACTCCAAAGTGTCTTATGAAGCCCACCTGAATTGTAAATTTTGCATTTTGAATTTGGCTAGGATAAGCATGAGATGTGTGATTCAAATGACCCAGTAGGGAGCTTTTATCAAACAAAGATTATTTAAGAATATAGTTAACATTTATAATAAGGAAATTAACAAGAACTAAAAGGGACAGTAGCATATTGGATTTGGTATGGCTTAATTGACAGGAAACAGCAAGTAGTGGCTTGTATCAAAGTTCCCCAAGGGTCACTGTTGGCATGTTTGCTTTTCCTGATACATATTCATGATGTAGCCCTTGGAGTATAAGGCATACTTTCAAAGTTTGCAGATGATACAAAACTTGGGAGCATTGTGAACTTTGAGGAGGATGTGAAGGATTTCAAAGGGATGTAGACAAGTTGGTGGAATGTGCAGGCAGGTAATAGATGAACTTCAATGGAGAGAAGGGTTCATTTTGGCATGAAGAACATGGATATACAAAGAAAATAAAGGGTAGAACTCTTAAGGGAGTGGAAAAGCAGATAGACACATGCATAAATCATTGAAGGAGACCAGTTAACTAAGCAACTGGTCTCTATTAATAGGAGTTTAATAGCACAAGAGCAAAGAGGTCATGATGAATTTGTATAAGTCACTAGTTCGGCCTCAGCTAGAATATTGTATCCAGTTCTGGGCACTGCACTTTAGAAAGGATGTAAAGACATTAGAAAGGGTGCAGAAAAAATACATGAGGATGAGGAATTTCAGTTATGAAGATAGATTGGAGAAGTTTGATTGTTTTCCATGGAGAAAAGAGGGGGATGATGTAGGGGGGCTAAATTATGCTAATAGAAAACACATAATCATGGTTTAAGAGCACTAACACAATACTGACTGAAGAGTGAATGATCTTAGACTATAGAGAGCCCTGACAAGAAGCTGTCACTTAAAGACATCTCTAACTGAATAACAAGTATTTCTCATTTAAAACATGTATTGTGAATTTATAAAATGGATGCAGTTTGCTTTTAGAATACATTTTGTGAAACTTCAGCCAACAGCAAGATACAGCAGGGCTTGATGGGATGAGCTAGTAGGCAGAAGCTGTATTCCATCGGACAATGATTTTACTGAATGCGGCCACTTTATCAGCAGTTGTCGGGAACAAAATGGCTGCCAATGCCAGTTTGATGAATAGAACTATACAACTCAAAACTGATAACACAGGTACAAGGCAGACATAAGGATTTTCTCAGGGTCGGACAAGTGTCACGTGGGTTTGAGTCTGTGGGAATCATTCTCCCATTTCACTGTCGAGCGTCCTGTGTTGTTGGGCAATCGAGGGAGGTAACATCCGAAATTAAGGACAAGTAAGATCCCATGAGGTCAGGATGTCAATTGTTATTGGCTGGAGTTGGTGACAGGGATGATTATTGACTGATTTGTATTAATGTTTACTGGATTATGCCGACTGGAGAGGTGGGAAATATGATTTTGAAAATGTATAATTGCCCTCGCGGAGACATTGTTTTTCAGAGTGATATTGGGCTGCCCGCATTCTCTACCTGGAGTGCTGGGCTTCTTCAGATCATTCTCCCATTTGATCATCTGGTTAATAAAGTCATGTCTTAAAATCAGTACACTGAGTTTCTGTATTTAGCCTCAAAGAAAACCCCTCCAACATGAGATGTGATATGAGGGGTTGGACAGGGTAGAGAGAGAGAAACTTTCCATTTGTCTAAGGGTTGAGAATGAAACGGTGTAGACTTTATGTAATTAGTAAAAGAAGCAGAGGTGATATGAAGAGCAATTTATTTACACAGCAAGTGATTAGAGTTTGGAATGCACTGCCTGAGAGTTTGGCAGAGACAGGTAAAACTGAGTAATTCCATATGAATTAGTCTGTTATCTGTAAAGAAATAATGTGTCGGGTTATGTTAAGAAGGAGGGAGAAATGTATTAGGTGAGTTATTCAGTCGGAGAGTTGGCACATACAAAATGGACCAAATGTTCTCCTGTGTTGTAACATTTCTGTGATCACCAGCCTCTCCTATAAGCAGACCCTGGGGGCAATTCTCCACTCCCACTAGCTGGAGGTGGGATTACAGGAGAGGGCATCATTGTGGATGCGCAGATCTCACTCTGTTCTGTTCAACAGTACAGAGAGAGATTTGTCAGGCACCCAACCTCACTAATGCTGGCCTCCCCCCCGATTATCGCTGGCCTCACCCCCGCTATCATCGGTCCACCTGTGTGATCACTGGCCTCCCTGCCCTCACTATTGCTAGCCTCCCTCCCCTTGATCGCTGGCCTTCATCCTGCTATCACTCGCAGTCCTCCCTCCCCCTGATCGCTGGCCTTTCCCCCCCCCATCCATGATCGCTGGCCTCTCCAGCCAATCCCCCCCCCACCCCTGGCCTGGCCGATTGTGTCTGACCGCCCGGCCTGGCAGACCCCTGTTGCAGAGTGCAACCCATCTCCCCTTAGGCGCCATCCCCGTGAGGCCCCACTCCCTCAGGCCCCACCCCCTTGGCACTGCCCAATGCCTGGTGGGCAGTTGCAGGCTGGCAGTGCCAGGGTGCCCTGAAAGGCGCAAGGCTGATCTTGTTGGATATCTGGTCCCAGTAATATCGCAAGAGGTGAGAAATTGGGCATGAAGCTGGTTTTTCACCTATCTCGTGATCTTACTGGCTCGCCTCACCCATCGACTGGCAGGATGAACAGGTAAGACCACCCCCATAGAGTTTTACAGTGTAGAAACAGGCACTTCGGCCCAACATATCTGTGCTGGCCATCAAACACCCATCTATTCTAATCCAATTTTCAAGCACATGGTCTGTAGCTTTGAACGCTGTGGCATTTGAAGTGCTCATCTAAATGCTTCTTAAATGCTGTGAGGAAAACCCAATGAGCCTCATGTGATTTGAACACGCAACCTTCTGCTCTGGAGTCAGATGTGCTACCGTTGTGCCACAAGCCCACTCAATGAGTAGAAGAACCACAGAAGCATCTTAAAGGGCGGATGGGGGTTAAACTGGAACTCAGGGCGGGACTTTACGGCCTCGCTTGGGCGAGACCGGAAATTCCCGCTTGAGATCAATGAAGATTTCCATTGTCGGCTCCTCGCCCACTCCAGTTCGGGGCGGGCGAGGTGGTAGAGTTTCGGCCTCAGCTTGAGAAACATAACACCAATAATTTCTTCCCCACACTATTAGCAAAACAAGCAGCCAATGAAGAAGTGAGAAACTCGAACTATGACAAAGGACTGAGCATGGACACATTATCAGGGCTCTGAAAATCAGCAGGACATAACCTCAGCAATTTATTCTGAAACCCGGGATTTACTTAGGTGGAAGATTCTTCAAAGTCAGACTTTTGCTTCAATTTCAGCTGGCATTTGGTGATGAAGTTGGTAGAAGAATAAAGAAAACAACAGACTGAGTGACTAACAGCCTTGTGGTTCCCAGAAGTTTAAAAGAATCAGGTTTTTGGACACATTTTTCGGTACTGCGGTGTAGTGAGTGATGACATGCTGGATACTCATGTATACATGTAAAAATAAGTTTCTAACTCTTTTTGAAAAGTATAACAATGTAATATCCCTCTTTCTTTAGATAATTATGACTCTATACATGGAGATAACTGTTCTAATCCTATATTATTCTGTCTAAACTGAAGAAGATTAACAATCTACTTTTATAACTATACTGATCACCCTCAGAGTTTTGTATAGTTTATATTCTTTTATCCGACATGTTATTCATTGTATTGCTTAACTAGTGGGAGGTTGTGCTTCTATCTCATGAATTTGGTAGTGATCGCTCGCAATGATGAGTTGGCACTCTATACTGACAATGTTGTATCCGTTGCTTCTAGTATTGTAGGAATTGTGCTTAATGTTGCTGATGTTCGGGGGAATTCTCCCATCCCACCCACCATGGGAATCGTAGCGGGTGGCGGGGGGGGGGGGGGGGGGGGGGGGGGGGGCGCGGGGGGTGGGGGAGAGGGTGGACCACGCAAAAAGGTCCATTGATATCCGGCAGGATTCTCTGGTTTTGAGATGCGGCCAGACAATCCCACCCCTTGTGCCACTTGTTAATGATGTTGATGCCACTCTGTTTGTTCGGCTTATGCTGCTGCTGATGTCTCACTTGTTAGCTGTATGACTGATGTTGTTGATATTTATGTTGCTTTTTCGGCTCAGGTCTAGGTAGAATATGGACTCTGTTCCTTTTCAGTTCTTATTCTTCACCAAAACCTCAGCTGGTTCTAGGTTCATAGATTCAGAGACATTTACAAGTTTAAGTTTTCTTTTAAGTTTATTTATTCGTTTCAAAAATGTATTTACATTGACACTGCAATGAAGTTGCTGTGAAAATCCCCTAGTCACTACACTCTGGTACGCTGAGGGAGAATTTAGCATGGCCAACGCAACTAGCCAGCGCGTCTTTTGGACTGTGGGAGGAAATCGGAGCACCCGGAGGAAACCCTTGCAGAAATGGGGAGAACGTGCAGACTCTGCACAGACAGTGACCTAACACAGAAGAAGGCCATTCGACCCATCGTGTCCATGCCGGTTAACAAAGATCTGACTGCACTAATTCCATTTTCCAGTGCTTGGCCCATAGCCCTGAAGGTGAAGGCAGCGCAGGTTTTCACAATTGACTCCTATACATGTTTAGTTTGTCCTTTCAACTACTCAGGCAAGGATTTAGAATTATAGAATCCCTACAGTGCAGAAAGAGGCCATTTAGCCCATCGAGTCTACACCGACAACAATCCCACACAGGCCCCTATCTCTGTAACTCTACGTATTTATCCTGCTAATCTCCCTGACACTAAAGGGCAATTTAACATGGCCAATCAACCTAACCCGCACATCTTTGGATTGTGGGAGGAAACTGGAGCACCCGGGGGAATCCCACGCAGACACAGGGAGAACTCGCAAACTCCACACAGACAGACACCTAAGCCTGGAATTGAACCCGGTTCTCTGGTGCTGTGAGGCAGCAGTACTAACCACTGTGCCACTGTGTCCACCCAAGCATGCATGCTTGTTGAAATATTGACTTAATTCTACTTGTGTATCAGTGAGCTGTTTATCTTACTTCTAGCCAGTCATTTGGAGGATACATTTCCATGGCAAAGTTGTCTTGTACTTTCTGCCATTGAGTAGCTCTGCAAGTAATTTTGCATCAGCCTTGTGAGGTACAGCTCAGAGTGACAATGATGTTTGCTTTCCTTTGTCTTTCAGCATTTCATGAGAGTTCTCCTGACTGCCTGTACATGCCTTTCTTAAAACTGTGTCCCCTTGGGGAACGTGACGATGAGACGATGATGTTGAAGACCAACTGTTAAAACTCTCTGGAGATGAATTGGGTTTCATTATCACATATTACTATTTCAGTAATCCCTTGTTTAGCAAACTGAACTCATGCTGCTGAGATGATTATAACTCTCAAATCTTTCACCTTTCCGTTAAAGGGAAATTTCAAGTAATAATTTGCGACTATGGCATGTCATTCTTGATTGTGTGTGAATATAGCAGCTCCTACAGCTTCCACCCATGGTCAAGCTTTACTTCAATAACTATCATCTCCTCAGTCTGTTGTGCATTTCTATACTTCTAGTGTATCTGGAGACAAGACACTTGGAAGTACTGGGTTAAAAATGAACAGAGTGGAATTACACTCAACACTGAATTCTTGCCGATGCGATTGATGGGTTAGCCTTGTCTTTTTTACAAAGATCCAAAAGCAGTTTGTGATCAGAAACAATGGTAAGGTCCCTTGTCTACATGTCCATTCTTGGCCTTTTGCAATGTTCTAGCGAACTCCAATGCAAACTGGAGGAACGGCACCTCATTTTCCGATTGGACATTTTACAGCCTTCCAGACTGAACATTGAGTTCAACAACCTCAGAGCATGAACTCTCCCCTCCACCTTCATCACATTTCCATTTATTTTGTTTCTTCTTTTCATCTCATTTATATCATCCTTCATTCTTGCTTCCGTTTTTCCACTTCTCCATTCTCGCTCAGCATCTTGCCCCCAACAATCCCTACCACTTCACCTTCAGAGCAACTGCCACATTCCTCAGGCAGTCCCTTCACAGTCTGTACCTCTGTTCTGCCATTCACACATTCTGAACACTTAATGGACATTTTTAGCACCTTTCTCCACCTTCTTCATTGTCATTTACATTCCATTTGTCCTATTATAGCCCACTCCCTCATCCTCATAGTAGCATAACTCTCTTCTGATTTTCTTTGCTTTGCTGATGAAGGGTCATCCAGACTCAAAATGTTAGCTCTATTCTCTTTCCACAGGTGTTGTCAGACCTGCTGACATTTTCCAGCATTTTCTGTTTTTGTTTCAGATTCTAGCATCCACAGTATTTTCAACAATGGTAAAGTGCCTACCATACAAATACTGGTGGAATTTCTAGACAACAAAACCTATTGATAGTCCTTCTTTCTCAATTCGTGAGTAGCCTTTTTCAGCTTCTGAGAGGGTTCTCGAGAAATACCCTATTGGTCTTATAGATCTGTCTTGGGGGGCCGGTGCCTCCTTTATGGCTCTGATCTTGTCTTCCATGGGGTGTAGCCCTTGAGCATCTACCCAGTACTCCAGGTAAGCTACTTTGGTGCTTTGAGATGGCTTGAGCCTCTCGAAATCTCTTCAGTAACTCCTCTAAGTTAGCTAGGTATTCGCCTTCTGTCGATCCAGTTATAAGAACATCATCAAGGTGTACTATAACTCATAGCAGCCCTTGCAAGAGACTTCCCATTGTCCTCTGGAAAATAGCACATGATGTTGATACACTAAAGGGCAGGTATACTGGAACAAACCTTTGTGTGTTTATTGTGATGTAAACTAGGAAAGCATTGTCTAATTCAAGTTGCTGATATGCATGACTCATACCCAGCTTTGTATAAGATTGACCTCCCACAGCTTTGCATACAGGTCTTCAATCTTGGATATTTATCCAACTTGGCGGCCTGATTAACTGTTGACTTGTAGTCCCCATAAATGTGGACGGCCTTGTCTGGCTTCAATATGGGGACTATAGATGCTGCCCATTAGGTGAACTGATACCCAGTTCTTCCAATCTCATTAATTCATTATCCACTTTTTCTCGTAAGGCATACATTACTATCAAGCCCTAAAAATTCAATTCACATAGATCTTTGCCTGCAGGCCCAGTATCTTGCTTAACCCATCACTGAAGACACTCTCATATTTCTTCATCAGTTCCAGCAGTCTTCCTTCCCACACTTGGAAAATCTTGGCCCAATTTAACTTGATTTCCTTAAGCCAATTACAGCCCAGAAGGCTTTATCCTTCGTCTGACACTAGTATTATTGAGAGCTGGGCAGACTGTTGCCCATAGCTTACAGGTACTGTTGTCATACCCATTATTTTTATGGCTTCTCCTGTGTAAGTTGTTAACTTTGCTGCTGTACCCTGTAAATTCAATGACCGTGCTCCTTCTCTCAAGTACCTAAACATATGTAGATTTGTCACAGTCGCAGATGCCCCAGGAGTATTACAGTAATGGGGGCTATTTTGTCCAGTTTCACATTAAACACAGAGTGAACATCTAAACCGTTGGTGCTAACTTCTTCCATGTTATATACTTATGACACTCTACTTAAACAGCTGCTGGATAGACTTGACTTGCTTTTGCATCAATGCCTTTCCTGTGACAGAAAAAGCATTCAGCCTCTTTATACCTGTAGGATTCAAGGGAGCTGTTACCCCCACAACAGTAACATTCCGCTTCAATCTTTGCCAATTAACTTCCTCTTCCAAATCTTCTTGTTTTATTTGTGGCTGTATCTGCTTCTTGGTTCACGACTATACCTTCATTGTTGGCACCACTGCTGACTGCAGGATCCTGCCCCAACTGGCGAACGGCACCTTTTTGCACACTTTCTGACTCTTGTGCAACTTATTGTCAGCACTATCTCCAACACTCACTTAAAATTTATATCTGCCCTGCTAGTAATGCCTATTGAATAGCCTCATTATTCATCTGGCAGACTAATCAGTCCCATAGCTTATCATTCAAAGTGGTTTCAAAGTTGCAGTACTGCGGGATTTGCTTCAACTTGGTGATATAAATCGCAATAGTTTCCCCTCGAGCTCCTCCCCCACCCTCGAATTAAAACTTAAATCTCTGCATTATGCCCAATGATTTTGGATAGAAATGTGACTTTAGCAATTCAATGATCTCACTGAATGACTTGGAGTCGGGCACGATTGGGGTGGTGAGACCGTGAATCAAATTGGAATTCTGGGGCCCACACACACTCAGGAGGATTGCCTTTCTCTTTACCTTCTCCTCTATTCTGTTGGCCTGAAAGTAAACACTCTATATATTGTGTTCAGTCCTCCATGGAGGCATCAAAAATAGCTATCCATCCAGATCGGTGCATTTTTGTAATTACCTTCCTTTTCTCAACTTCAGTGGAAACTGCATACGCACAGTTCAAGGCTCACTTTTACCCTTGTCGCCAATGTAATAATTCTTACAGTTAAGGGAAAACAGCAATACATTTTTTTTCAAGTTTATTTATTCGTCACAAGTAGGCTTACATTAACACTGCAATGAAGTTACTGTGAAAATCCCCTAGTCGCCACACTCCAGCGCCTGTTTGGGTACACTGAGGGAGAATTTAGCATGGCCAATTCACCTAACCTGCACATCTTTGGACTGTGGGGGGAAACCGGAGCACCCAGAGGAACCCAGACAGACATGGGAGAATGTGCAAACTCCACACGGACAGTGACCCAAGCCAGGAATCGAACCTGGGTCCCTGGTGCTGTGAGGCAGCAGTGCCAACCACTGTGCCATCATGCCGCCCCCATAAGTTGGCTTACCTTAACACTGCAATGACGTTACTGTGAAAATCCCCTAGTCGCCACACTCCGGCACTTGTTCGGGTACACTGAGGGAGAATTTAGCATGGCCAATGCACCTAACCAGCACGTCTTTTGGACTGTGGGAGGAAACTGGAGCACCTGGAGAAAACCCATACCAACACAGGGAAAATGTGTAGACTCTGCACAGTGACTCAAGATGGGAATCGAACTCAGATCCCTGGTACTGTGAGGCAGCAGTGCTAACCACTATGCCACCTTGCTGTACTGCATTTATTTACAGGTGAAAGCTACACAGAGGCTTACAGCCTCATGGCTGCTGTCAGACCCTGAAAAGGTTCAGGAACAGCAAGCCCTGCTCACCAGGGTGATTCCAATTCTGCCCCCTGATTGGTTCCCCGGGTTACATGACCCTTACTCTGCAAGGGTTTCAGCAGTCAAAGAATTAAGATAGATTGACACACCATCTAACACATTAAACATTTACTCCCTCCACCCAGCACACTGTAGCTGTAGTGCGTACTGCAGTATAAGCATCTGGTATATATAGGGTTAATGTGGGACTCAGTACAGTACTGCCCACACCATAATGTAAGAGTACATGATCCGCACCCAGGGTTAGTCTAGTAATGGACAGAACCATGTGTACCAGCAACCAAGGCAGCCCTTAGCTTGTAGCCTTTGTCATATATTTGCAAATAGTTCTAAGAGTTAATAAAGACTCACAGTTATCTAGGAATGACAGCAAAGATTTCTTCAGACCTACAGAACTGTAACCAGCACACTACAACATGCTCCATCCAGAAGATGCACTGCCGAAACTTCCCACACCTCCTTTGGCAGCATCCTGCAACCCTGTGACTTCTACCTCCAAGAAGAAGGAGGGTAGCAGGCACTTGGGGACACCACCAGCTGCAAGCTCCCCTCTAAGTCACACTCTAATCTGACTTGGGAATGTATGCTCATTGTCATGGGGTCAAAGTCATGGAAACTCCTCTCTAACAGCATTGTAGGTGTACCTACACCACATGCAGAATTGGCTTCTTGAATTGTGTGGCCCCTTTAAGATTGACAACTGGCCACGCACATGCAAATCTTAAAGGGAACATTGCCGACTCCTTGTTCCCTGTTGTGATACATTTCTGATTGCTGCAAAGTCACGGACTCGCGCAACTTAGAGGGAATGTTGGCCTTCAGATTCCCTGTCGGCTCTGCCAATCTCCTGACGTAGCCTCAGCGGTGGAAACCTCTGGAGAAAAATTGTCATGTCGAGTCTATTTCTCTGATGGTCTCAACATTCTTCCACCAAAGAGAGCAGGGGGAATTCAGCTTTCATGGGAAAGGGCCGACTTTAAGATCCATCCAACTAGCATGCAAACGTTGAACTGTAACAGCTTTTCTGCATTCTATTGTGGAAGGCTTGAATTCCAGAACTTTAATGTTGCGAGCTGTGTGTGTGCCCAGCATGCTGTATTTTTTATAATGGGGAGCAAAGGTCCACAGTTGGAAAAGAGGAACCAGACCTGACTCCAAAATAACCATACCATTCGTCAAACTCATTATCACAGCTTATACTCAGATCATGTACAAAGCTGCTCTTCTCTCGGAGGAAGGAATGGCAGGCACAATAGAGGCACTTACACAGAGGTAATACACATAGTTACTAAATAAAGACATGTTTCTCCCCAAGGGCTAAATAAACGGAAAGGATAATTTGCTGTTCCTAGGCTGTTGTTTATCAGGAATGGTGGAAACTGGAAGGATTTCAAAGATATTTTATGGAGTGGCTTTCCATTAAAAAAATATATAAAAGTTGTGACGAGAGATTCTGAATAACTTTTGCGAGGAGCATGATACCAGCTGCCTTTGACTTAACGGTAAATTAGCAGAAAGAGCAAATGCAATCAATTAATTTGTAAAGCTGGAGGGTATAATATGATTGAATCATCAAAGTATTGGCTGGCTGAGCGAATAGTCAATTAATGAGTTATTTATCAAGGAACTGATGCATCCCTAATAATGTAAAGGAGAGATGCAAAATGAGACTCCAATTCAAATGATAATAACTGTTTTTTTGAATGTAGTAATAAGTGATTCATTGTCTGTATCTACAGTATCAGAGGCTGTCATGCAGCAGAAAAGTGTTTGTCTCTTCAAACCTTTTTGTCCTTTCTAAAAGTAGTGAAGGGGTAATTTCTGAGACCCGTGCCTGTGCAGGTATTGCCTATGCTAAAGCAAGGATATTTATTCATTATTACTGTCACAAATGGTCTTAGATTAACCCTGCAATGAAGTTACTGTGAATATCACCTAGTTTGCCACACTCCGGTGCCTGTTCGGGTACACTGAGGGAGAATTTAGCATGGCCAATTCACCTAATCAGCACATTTTTTGGACTATGGGAGGAAACCGGAGCACCCGGAGGAAACCCACCCAGAGTGCGTGCAGACTCTGCACAGACAATGATCCAAGCCAGAAATCGAACCCAGTTCCCTGACATTGTGAGGCAGCAGTGCTAACCACTGTGCTACCGTGCCGCCCAAATCTGTTACTGCACTAAAGTTCAAGCTGTAGGTAATATGTATTTCTTTTGATCACACTTGTAACAAAGAACATTAAAAGCGCAAGATATGGCTTCATGGTTTTGTTATACTCGTTTGTGGGTTGTGATTGTCATTGGCAAGGCCAGCATTGAGTGCCCATTCCTAATTGCCCATGAAAAGGTGGCGATGAGTCACCTTCCTGAACTACTGCGGTCCATGTGGTGCAGATATCTACAGTGCTGTCAGGGGTGGAGGTCCAGGATTTTGACCCAGCGACAGTGAAGGAATGCCGATGTAGTTCTAAGTCAGATTAGTTCGTGACTTGGAGGGGAACCCTAAGCATTTGCTGCCCATCTTCTGGATGGAAGATCGCACACATTTGGAAAGTGCTGGTGAAGGATCATTGGTGACGTGTGCATTTTGAGGTGGTACACACTGCGCGTTGGTAGTGGAGAGAGTGAATGCTTAAAGTTGTGGATGGGGTACTAAACAAATGGATGACTTTGTCCTTGATAGTGTTGACCTTCTTGGGTGTTGTTGGAGCTCCAGACAAGTAGGGAGCATTCCAGCACACTCCTGACTTGTGCCTTGTAGATGGTGGACAGGTTTTGGCCCATCAGGAGATGAGTTACTCTCACAGAATCGCCAACTTTTGACCTGCTCTAGTAGACAGTTGATTGGTCCAGTTAAGTTTCTGGTTAATGGTGATCCCCAGGATGTCGATGGTGGGGGATTTAATAGATGGTTTAATGGGGGTCAAGGGAAAATGGTTAGATCACCACTCTTTGGAGTTGTCATTTCTTGGCACATTTGTGTTGTGAATGTTATTTGTATTGCCATGTTATGTTGAAAGGGAGGGGCAATTTTCATCTTGCTACCATTCCATTTATGCCTTAAAAAAGAGGGCAGTAGCAGGGTCAAAATCACACTTAGCTACTGGAGGTTTATCTGTAAGATTTGCAGGCAAGCCTTAACTTAAGCAGCCAGATCTTCCATCGTAAATGGGTCAGCACCTCATTGCAGCATAAAAAATGCAAACAAATACGACAGCTAAGATTTCAATGCCGTTTTTGTCTTAAGCCATGTTGTTACCTGAAGTCTCTCAACCCACCCACAAACCAATACACCCCAAGTGGCAGCCACTTCCAATCTTCACCCGCTCGGTTCCAGTGCTGAAAATATTTGGGAGACATTCTGTTGCATTAGATAGTGATTTTCTGCCACTTAGATCACTTGAAAACACTTGTCTTTGGTATAAAACTCTATGAACTCTGAAGAGGCTTCTTGCAATAAACACTTATCATCGAGGGCATCCTTCTGGCAACAACTCCAGCCAGTAGATGTGGTGGAGGAGTTGAATCAACAACAGGAGGAAAGAACAAACATAACTACAACTCCAGAGAACCAGACAGAGGGAGGCATCTTCACTGGAATCTTTATCTTTACAGAAGAGTCTATAAGTTCAGGATAACGTATGGGCAGCTTTCTGAGAAACAGTGCAGACGGTGGTTTCAGAGGAGGCTGTGTTTGGAATTGTGTCACCTCCTGCAACAAGCCTTCTGATCAATAGCCACAATGGCATTGCCTGTTGGAGTCACACTCCCTGCAGTACTAACATCTTATGGCGGCACGGTGGCACAATGGTTAGCATAGCTGCCTCACAGAACCAGGGACCCGGGTTCAATTCTGGCCTCAGGTTACAGTTTGGGTGAAGTTTGCACGTCCTCCCCGTGTTTGCGTGGATTTGCTCCAGTTTCCTCCTACAGTCCAAAGATGAGTGGGTTAGGTTGATTGGCCATGCTAAATTGACCCTTAATATCAGGGGGATTAGCAGGGTAAATGCGTGTGGTAACGGGGATACGGCCTGGGTAGGATTGTTGTTGGTGCAGGCTCGATAGGCCGAATGGCCTCCTTCTGTACTGTAGGGATTCTATGATTCTATTCGATGATTCTTTAGTTCTGTCTCCTTTCAGGCTGTCACTGGGATTGCTTATAACACAGTAAGAAGTTTAACAACACCAGGTTAAAGTCCAACAGGTTTATTTGGTAGCAAAAGCCACACAAGCTTTCGGAGCTCTTAGCCCCTTCTTCAGGTGAGTGGGAATTCTGTTCACAAACAGAGCTTATAAAGACACAGACTCAATTTACATGAATAATGGTTGGAATGCGAATACTTACAACTAATCAAGTCTTTAAGAAACGAAACAATGTGAGTGGAGAGAGCATCAAGACAGGCTAAAAAGATGTGTATTGTCTCCAGACAAGACAGCCAGTGAAACTCTGCAGGTCCACGCAACTGTGGGAGTTACAAATAGTGTGACATGAACCCAATATCCCGGTTGAGGCCGTCCTCGTGTGTGCGGAACTTGGCTATCAGTTTCATATTCGGCCTCTGATATTTGGGTAAGCGTTCTCCAAGGCGGCCTTCGCGACACACGACAGCGCAGAGTCGCTGAGCAGAAACTGATAGCCAAGTTCCGCACACACGAGGACGGCCTCAACCGGGATATTGAGTTCATGTCACACTATTTGTAACTCCCACAGTTGCGTGGACCTGCAGAGTTTCACTGGCTGTCTTGTCTGGAGACAATACACATCTTTTTAGCCTGTCTTGATGCTCTCTCCACTCACATTGTTTCGTTTCTTAAAGACTTGATTAGTTGTAAGTATTCACATTCCAACCATTATTCATGTAAATTGAGTCTGTGTCTTTATAAGCTCTGTTTGTGAACAGAATTCCCACTCACCTGAAGAAGGGGCTAAGAGCTCCGAAAGCTTGTGTGGCTTTTGCTACCAAATAAACCTGTTGGACTTTAACCTGGTGTTGTTAAACTTCTTACTGTGTTTACCCCAGTCCAACGCCGGCATCTCCACATCATTGCTTATAACAGCAGTTCATGCTTTCAATAAGCAGGTGACTTGTACCATGTGCACAAGGTGCACAGACTTTTGTCACCTGCCCCACTGGAAGCTACAAGATAGGGCTCTGGGGTGAGCACAGATTGCAGGATTCCCCCAAATGCAGGACATTATTGAATACACTCATGTTTGTCCTGCAGGTTCCTTCATATCACTCCGTGGCCTTCATGAATTGCAAAGGCTTACACTCTCGATGACTCAGTGATAGTGCACTCTTGCCTCTGAGTCTGAAGGTCACAGGTTCAAGACCACATTGTGCAATGAGAACAGCTGCCATGCTGACTTAGATGAAGGTAATGTGGGTAATTTATCCAGGTTCATTGATGATAAGAAGCTAGGTAGGACAGTAAGCTCTGAGGAGGGTGAAAAGGAATATAAACAGACTAAGTGAGTGGGCAGAAAGGTGGCTGCTGGATAAATGATGTCATTTACTTAGGTAGGAAGAATAGAAAAACTTATGTCTCCGGTAGAGTGGAACTTTTCAATATTGGTTTTCAGAATGGATTTGGATGTCAAACAAAAGACACAGAAAGTTAGCGTACTTGTTCAGCAAGCAATTCAGAAGGGAAGTGTTGGCCTTTATTGCCAGCAATAATTAAGTCTTAAGACTTTTTTGAGACCACACCTAGAGTATGATGCACAGTGTAGTCTCCTTATGGAAATATTTGCACTGAAGGCCGCAGAGGAAATCTTCACTAAATTGGTTCATGGGAAAGAAAGGATTGTTGTATGATGAGAGGCTGAATTAATTTGGTCTACTCTCCAGAGTTTAGTAGAATGAGAGATGATCTCATTGAAACTTTTAAGATTCTGAGGGGGCTTGATAGGGTAGATGCTGAGAGGCTGTTTTCCCTGGTTGGGAGATCTAGAACTCTGAGGCATAGGCTGGAATTTTACCGCCCTGCCCACCACGGGAATCGGAACGGGCGGGGGACAGACATTGGAAAGGTCCGTTGACCTTGGGTGGGATTTTATGGTTTCGGGACAAGCGAGGTTGCAAATTCCCACCCATTGTCTCAGGATAAAGGGCTAAGGCTGAGTTAAGGAAGAACTTCTTCAGCCAGAGTGTTGTGAATCTTTGGGATTCTCTACCCGAGAGACCCATGGAGGCTACAGTTGTTGAGTATATTCATGGCTGAAAAGCAATAGATTGTTGGATTCCAGGACAACCAAGGGAGTATGGGGATTGGATTAGAAGGTGGAAGTGAGGTCAAGATCAGTTATGGTCTTATTTAATGGTGGAGTAGGCTTGATGGACCATAAAGTCTGTTCCTGTTCCTACTTTGTATGTCCTTATGGTACTGTTCCCCTCAACCAAAAGCTGCACTGTACCAGCTGGACCAGACTGCCCTGGGACATGCTGAGATGCAGTTGTCTACAGTTCGATTCTTTCAGACCTGAGCTTCTCGAGGCCACTGACTATCTGCAAGTGCACAGTAAGAAGCCTCACAGCACCAGTTTAAAGTCCAACAGGTTTATTTGGAATCACGAACTTTCGAATAATAATAATGTCCTCCTTCATCAGGTGAGTGATGTCCTGATACTGTGCCCACCTCAGTCCAATGCCAGCATCTCCACATCATCAGCAAGTGAATCATAGACGCCTCCTATTTACCTCGCTATACTCATTGTAAATGCACTTTGTAGCGTATTGGAATAGGCAAAGCACACCAGGCTCACATAAGAGAGATAATGGCTATGTAGACATTTGTGTAGTTAATTAACTTTTTGTTTCATTTCTTTGTACACATTTCTTTTTCCCTGCTGGGGAATGGTTGGAAAGATTAGCAGGCTGATTATCAACTTGTCAGAAATGCATCATGAATGCTCCTTCTGTGGCCACCAAGTCCCAGTGTGGGATTTGAATTCAGGGCTGCTGCCTCAGAGGCAGGGATGTAAGCGACTGAACCACAAGACCCCCTACCATTAATTAAAAATGATAAACCTTTTATGTAAAGGGTGTTCCTGGTGATGATCTTTTGAATGGTGGCTTGGGCAGGCTTGAGGAGCCAAATGGGTACAGGCTGCAGATGGATAATAGATTGAGAGGTGGGCAAAGATTTGATAAATGGAGTATAATGTGGGAACATGTGCAGTTGTTCACTTTTGTAGGAAGAATAAAGAAGTAGAGTATTATTTAAATTGAAATCAATGGTCTAAGGTGTGGTGGGATCGAGTGCATGAGTCACAGACAGGTAATGTGCAGGTACAGGTAGAATTCTGAAGGCCAATGGAATGCTATTCTTTATATGAGAGGAATTGAACACCAAAGTAAGGATGTTATGCTTCAGTTATATAGGGCATATTTGAGACCACATCTTCAATACTGTGTGCTGTTTTGGCCTCTTTATTTACAGAAGGCTGTAAATGAGTTGGAGTGGTTCAGAAGATGTTTACTGGATTGATACGTGGAATGAATGGGTTGTCTGATGAAGGTGGGAGACTGGGCTTCTGTCCACTAATGTTTAGAAAAATGAAGGGTATCAGATTGAACGGACTTGACAAGGTGGATGTGGAAGTAGAAATGGTCGTGAACTTCAAGTTTTTAGGTGTCCAGATCACCTAAAACCTGTTTAATGTCCCTCCATGCCAACACTATCATTAAGAAAGCCCACCACAACGCCTGTACTTTCTCAGGAGATTAAGGAAATTTGGCATGTCTGCAGCGACTCACACCAACTTCTACAGGTGCACCATAGCAAGCATTCTTTCCATTTGTATCACAGCTTGGTATGGCTGGCTCTTGCTCTGTGCAAGACTGCAAGAAATTACAAAGGGTTATGAACGAAGCCCAGTCCATCACGCAAACCAGCCTCCCAACCATTGACTCTGTCTACATGTCCCGCTGCCTCAGAAAAGCAGCCAGAATAATCAAAGGCCCCACGCACCCCGGACATTCTCTCTTCCACCTTCTTCCATCGGGAAAAAGATACAAAAGTCTGAGGACACACACCAACCGACTCCAAAACAGCTTCTTCCCTGCTGGCTTTTGAATGGACCTATCTCGCATTAAGTTGATCTTTCTCTACACCCTAGCTATGACTGTAACACTACATTCTGCACTCTCTTGTTTCCTTCTCTATGTACGGTATGCTTTGTCTGTATAGCGCGCAATAAACAATACTTTTCACTGTATCCTAATACATGTGACAATAATAAATCAAATCAAAAGTGATGTTTCCTCCTATGGGCAAGTCCAGAACTAGGTAGGGATCACTGTTTTAAAATTAGGGACTGCCCTTTTAGGATAAAGATGAAGAGAATTTTTTTTCTCTGAGAGGGTTGTGTGACTTTGGAACTCTCTGTTTCAGAAGGCAGTGGGTGCGGGGTCATTGCATATTTTAAGGCAGAGGTAGATTCTTATTAGGCAAGGGAATCAAAGAGTATTGGGGGTAAACGGGAATGTGGAATTTGAAACGCAAGCAGGCTAGTCATGATCTTATTGAATGGTGGAATGGGCTCGAATGGCTGAGTGGCCAACTTCTGCTTCTATTTCATATGTTCATATGCCCTTCAGTGTCAGCTGAGCTACAGAGTAATGTTAGTTATGGGACACATGCAATTTATATGAGGATGAAAGGATATGATTGTTAATGGAGGAGAGCAGGGATTGTTTGGACAAAGTTGCCTTTATTGAGCGGCTCCTGAAGAAGACTTGCAGCATGTGGATGTTGGGGCCTCCCTAAGAAGAGGCTTAAGATGCTGCAAAGACTAGTAGTGACCCAGAGGACTGGGAGAAACCAGCAAAGGGCGAGCAAGAAGTTGGTAAAAAGGAAAAAATAGAATATGTGAGTAAACTAGCTAGGAATATAAAAACAGGTTGAAAGAGCTTTTGCAAGTATATAAATAAATAGCTCAAATAAACATTGATCCTTCAGAAACAGAGACAAGAGAAATATTCATGGGGAATGAGAAAATGGCAGAAATATTTAACTATTTTGTTGTCTGCTTCCACAGTAGAAAACACAAATCACATTCCAGAAGTAAAGGGTAACCAAAGGGCAAAGGTATATGAAGGTAATTAGTATCAACAGAGAACAAGTAGTTGAGGAACATTAGGGACTAAAATACGACAAATCCCAAGGAGTTTATATCCTAGGATTCTAAAAGAATTAAAGTTTATTTATTAGTGTCACAAGTAGGCTTACATTAACACTGCAATGAAGTTATTGTGAAAATCCCCTAGTCGCCACACTCCGGCGCCTGTTCGGGTACACTGAGGGAGAATTTAGCAAGGCCAATGCACCTAACCAGCACATCTTTCGGATTGTGGGAGGAAACCAGAGCACCCGGAGGAAACCCACGCAGACACGGGGAAAACATGCAGACTCTGCACAGATGGTGACCCAAGCCGGGAATCGAACCCGGGTCCCTGATGCTATGAAGCAATAGTGTTAACCACTGTGCCACCGTGCCGCCCCATTTCACATTCCCATTTACCCCCAATACTCTTTGATTCCCTTGCTTAACAAGAATCTTTCTACCTCCACTTAAAAATATGCACAGATCGTGAATATGCAGGTGGTGATTTTTCAAAATGGTGAGACCACACCTGGAATGTGGGAAAATGTGAAGTTGTTCGCTCTGGCAGGAAGAATAAAAAAGTGACATTATTATGCGCAGTTCAGGTTTGCATATTCAAAGAAGTAATTACTTGCATTGGAGGCAGTACAGTGAAGATTGGTTTTCCGCCCCAGATGATTGTGGATGCACCAGCGTTTAATATATTTGAAGCTGAGATGGACAGATTTTTGGCCATGTCAAAGGATATGGAGTGTGCAAGAAAGTGGTGTTGAAGCAGACAACCAGGCATGATCGCACTGAACAGCGGATGAAAGGTCAAGGGGCCTTAGCATCTCCTCCTGCCCCTTTTTCTTATGTTCTTACCCCCCACTTGCCTATATCACTGCAGCTTTGTCAATACTCAAGAAGCCCATCTAGGACAAACCTCCCTGCTTGATCATCATCCCATCCACCATTTTAATCATACTTCCATCATTGCCAGTGCATATTGCCAGGAGTGTGTACCAACTACAAGATGCTCTGCAACAACATACCAAGGTTCTTTTGAAAATATCTTCTAAACTTGCAATACCTTAAAGAACCAGGGCAGCAGATGCATGGGAATTCTATCACCTGGAAGTCCCCCCCCCAAAGACACACACTTGGAAATATATCACCTTCATTGTTGCTGGGTCAAAAACCTGAAAGTCCCTCTCTAGCAAAAATACGAATGGATCTGCACCACATGGGCTGCAGCTATTCCAGAGGTTGATTCATTACTGTCTTCCATAGGGTAATAAGGGTTGGACAATAAATGCTAGCCTTGCCAACAATGCTCCCAACCTATGAAGGAATAAAAAAGAAGTTATATTAATAACCCAAAGACCATCGCTTCCTTTACTGCGTATGTAGCCTAAACCTGCAGCCATTTTGCTGCCTTTCTCTGGGTCCTTTCTCATTGCCTGTACAGGGGTAATTGTTCAACTTTATACCACTGGCAGGGAGTTTGGATTGCTGGAAGCACAGATCAGAAATTCAGGAATGCACTGCACTACATTTTCAAACCATTTAAATCGATGGGTAGAAAGTTGTGCTCCAGATGTTTCCAAGTTTCCAAAATTTGCTGCTGTCAGATGAGTTTTCCACCTGCAATCCTTTACTGGGAGAATCCAAAACTAATCCTATTATTTGCTCTTTCTTCCTGGCCGTGTATTTCCCTCTGCTTCAAATACTTATCCATGTCTTTTCACCATTACTGAGACCATGACTAGGTAACAATTCTTGTTATCTCATTAGTCAGTGTTATTTATTTGCCCATACATTCCACTGACCTTCCTCTACACCCTGTTGGAATTTCTCTTTGCACTTGCTGCTCTATAGTGTGAAGAAACCAACACTCAATCACTTAAGTTGTTATCTTTGTGACTCACTTCATTCAATAAAACCTCCACGTTGCGATAATATTTGCTGTTATCTGGACCAATATGCATCAGCTTGTATTTCTTACATTCTTAATCCTCAAATTCCATTTGTGATTCATTTTCCCAATGGATGCCGAAGGTACTTCCATTGTACTATTTGGTAGCGAGTCTCAGAATTTTGACCAAGTGACGTAATGGAATAGCAATGCATGCCTAAGTTTGTGTGACCTGGAGGAGGACTTGGAAATGATGTTGTTCCCATACATCTACTGTCTTTTTCCTTCATGGTTATAGAGATCGTGGCCTTGGGAGGTGTTGCCGAAGAGATCTTGTGCAAGTTGCTGTAGTGCATTCACCACGGTGGGGGGAGTGGATGCCTAGGATCCTTAATGAAGAGTGTGGCTCTGAAGATTTCAACCTTTTCCAGGATGCTGATCCCATTGGTGAACTTGGGCTGTGGGTAAGGCTTTAAACCAATAAAGAGTTGAAGAATTCAGGAAAGGGTTAATTCAAAAGCAGCAAGGGAAATGTCAAGGTTCCAAAGAACCATTTTGAGTAAAAGGAAGAGTGGGTCAGGATGGGACTACGAGATTAGCAAAGGTTATTTTCAATTCATTTATGGAATGTGGGCATCGCTGCCCATCCGTAACTGCGCTCCATTTCAGAGGGCATTTGAGAGTCAACCATACTGTTGTGGATCTAGAGTCACATGTAGGCCAGACCAGGTAAAAACGGCAGATTTCCTTCCCTAAAGGACATTCTTGAACCAGATGGCTCTTTACGACAATTAACAATGGTTTCATGATCACCAATGGGCTTTTAATTAGTTATTTATTGAATTCAAATATCAACATCTGCCGTGGTGGGATTTGAACCCAGGTCCCTAGATCTTGTCCGTGGTCTCTGGATTACTAGTCCAGTGACAATATCACTACACCACTGCCTATTATTGAGCATTATTGATAAGGTGACATCAGAAGTAGTTGGAAAAAATTCGAAGCTAAAAGCAAAGCATTCAATTAAAAACACAGATAGAAATTTGAGTTTGATCTCATAGGCATACCAAAACATGGCTTTGGGAGGCAAAATGTCCAAGGTTGGGAATAAAATGTGCCTTGGAGAAATGAAGAGATGACACCAGTTTCTATGAATACTGAGGCTTAATTTGAAGTGTCTGCACTCTCATGTTCCCAGCTGCTAGCTTTCAGTTTGCTTTTTCTTTGTCACCACAGGCAGGCTGTTTTTTCATTCACTCATGAGACATGGGCATTGCTGGCTGGCCAGCATTTATTGCCCATCCCTCATTGCCTGAGGGCAGTTGAGAGTCAACCACATTGCTGTGGCTCTGGAGTCACATGTAGGCCAGACCAGTTAATGATGGCAGATCTCCTTCCCTAAAAGACATTAGTGAACCAGATGGGCTTTTTACAACAATCAACAATGGTTTCACGGTCATTAATATATTCTTGATTCCAGGTATTTTTTATTGAATTCAAATTCCACCATCTGCTATGGCGGGATTCGAATGCCAGTCCCCAGAACATTAGCGGTATTTCTGGATTAATAGCCCAGCAATAATACCACTAGGCCATCACCTCCCCCTGAGCTAACATTATCCAGAGAACAGCTAACAGACACACACAACCAAACACCAATCAACTGAACACTGCACTAAATACGCCAGAATAGTCAACTTGTGGAAGGGATTGACAAAATGGGAAAGAAAAGATGGTAGCACTAATAATAAAGAATGAGGTAGAGACAAAGGATTGTAGCTTAACAAAACAAGAAGCAGAAACAGTTTGAGTAGATTTAAGGAACATCAGTCGGCAGAAAACATTTGTTCATAGAGCCATGAACAGTTGTGGTATTGGGCAGAATATAAACCAGGAAATTAGAAGTACACTTTACAGTAATTGTAGAGAACTTTAATCTTCATATAGACGAGACAAACCAAATTTCAATAATAGTGTGAAGGAAAAATTCATGGAATGTATGCAAGATATTTTTCTAAATCAGTTTGTTGAGGGCTCAACCAGGGAATAGGCTACTTTAGATCTACTATTGTGCAATGAGAAAGTGTTAATTGGTAGCCTTGTGGTAAAGAGGTCTCTCGGAAAGAGTGACTATGATATGATATAATTGTATATGAGTTTGAAAATCAGATCTTAAACCTAAATAAAACAAACTGCATTGGTAAGACAGGCAAGTTGGCTCAGATCGATTTGGAAACTACATTAAAAAAATATCAGGTAAGCAATGGCTAGCATTTAAAGAATTAATACGTCACCAGCAACAAATACACATTCCTCTAAGGTACAAAAGTTCCCACAGAAGAGGGAGGCATTGGCATAGTGTATTGTTACTCATAATCTAGAGACCAAGGGTAATGTTCCAGGGACTCGCCTGAGGTCAACGGACATTTTAGTTGTCCGCCCCTCACCCGCTCCGATTCCATGGCAGGCAAGGCGGTAGAATTCTGGCATAAAAGTCCAACGATGATCATTGTTGGTTGACGTAAAAACCCATCTGGTTCACTAATGTGCTTCAGGGAAGGAAATCTGCCGTCTTTACCTGGTCTGGTCTACATGTGACTCCAGGTCCACAGCAATGTGGTTGACTCTTAACTGCGCTCTGAAATGGCCTCGCAAACTACTCAGTCCAAGAGCAATCCGGGATGGGAAATAAACACTGGTCCAGCGAGCCATGAACAAATCCCATGAATGGATTTTTAAAAAAGGTGATCAAAGTATGGTTAACAAGAGGAGTTAAAGATAGTATAGAACGTTGGTTTGGCCGCATTTGGAATACTGCGTCCAGTTCTGGTCGCCACACTACCAGAAGGACGTGGAGGCTTTGGAGAGAGTACAGAGGAGGTTTACCAGGATGTTGCCTGGTATGGAGGGGCTTGGTTATGAGGAGAGATTGGGGAAACTGGGGTTGTTCTCCTTGGAAAGACGGAGGATGAGGGGAGACTTAATAGAGGTGTATAAAATTATGAAAGGCATAGATAGGGTGAACGGTGGGAAGTTTTTCCCCGGGTCGGTGGTGACGTTCACGAGGGGTCATAGGTTCAAGGTGAAGGGGGGGAGGTTTAACACAGATATCAGAAGGACATATTTCACACAGAGGGTCGTGGGGGCCTGGAATGTGTTGCCGGGCAAGGTGGTGGAGGCGGACACACTGGGAACGTTTAAGACTTATCTAGACAGCTATATGAACGGAGTGGGAATGGAGGGATACAAAAGAGTGGTCTAGTTTGGACCAGGGAGCGGCGCGGGCTAATTGTTCCTTGTTTCTCGTTTCAAGGCTTCATTCTATGATCATCTTGTTGGTGCCAGTACAGAGCGAGACTGCGGATAGTTGGGAACCTGTCTCGGGGGCAGGGAATTCATATGGTGTTCGTGGAAGTGGAAATGACTAGGGTTGGGAAGCATTTTCCGATCGGGGCCATTGTGATCTCCTGGACTCGTTTCGATCGCCTCAGGGGGTCGGAGAGGAATTTCCCAGATTTTTTTTTTCCCCATATTGGCCCTGGGGTTTTTCACTCTGGGTTTTCGCCTCTCCCTGGAGATCACATGGTCTGGAATGGGGGGGTGGGGGTGAGTTAATAGGTTGTAATGAACAAAGCATCGTAGCTGTGAGGGACAGCTCGGTGGATAGGATATTGGTATGTAGATAGGCTGGAAAATTGGGCGGGGATCCTGGATTCAGGATTCAATCCTGGACCGGGGAGCGGCGCGGGCTTGGAGGGCCGAAGGGCCTGTTCCTGTGCTGTATTGTTCTTTGTTCTTTTGTTATAGTATGAAATCAAAGGAAGACGCTTATAACAATGCCAAAAAGGATAGTAGTATTGAAGAAGTGGAAAGAACTTTGATTCAGCTCCCCCGGAGGAAACCCATGCTGACACGGGGAAAACGTATAGACTCCACACAGACAGTGACCCAAGCCGGGAATCAAACCCAGGTCCCTGGCGCTGTGAGGCAGCAGTGCTAACCACTGTGCCACCTTACTGATTCTTTCCTAAAGAATTCAGTAAAAATAAGGAAATAATACAGGAAGCATGAATGGGACCAAGTGGTGGCAAACCCCTGGACTTGCTGATCTGCATCTTAGGGTTTTAAAAAAGCTGGCAGCAGAAATAATAAACCCATTTGCTCTGATCATTGAGAATTTCTTAGATTTTAGAACCATTCCTAAGTATTAAAAGGTAGCAAATATAATTCTGCTATTTAGGAAGGAAGGAAGAGAGAAATTGGGGAACTATAGGTCAGTTAGCCTATTTTCTGTAGTAGGTAAAATGCTAGAAGCTATCATTTGAGATGTAGTAACAAGATATTTAGAAAATTATAATATGATTTAGCGGAGATGACATGGACTTATGAAGGAGAAATGTTTGAGTTTTTTGAGAATGTAAGGTGGATAAGATGGACAAGAGGGAAACAGTGCATTTAGATTTTAAAATCTATTCAATAAAAGTGCAACACATATGGTTATTACAGAAAATTAGGGACCATGGGATTGGCGATAATATATTGGCATTGACTGAGGATTAGTGAACGGGCAGAAGACAAAGAGTAGGAATAAATGGAACATTTTCCTGTCGGCAGGTTGTAACTAATGAGATAAGACAAGTACTTGGGCCTCAGCTATTTGCAATCCTAATTCATGACTTAGATGGGAGGACTGAGTGTGATGTATCCAATTTTGCTAACAAAGTTAGGTGAGAACATAAGTGGTGAGAAGAATGCAAAGAGTTTGCAGATGGATTATACATGGATTGGGTGGATGGACAAGAACATGGCAAATATAATACAATGTGGAGAAGTTTAAAGTT